>NW_026624029.1:73907-81325 GCF_030028575.1 Malurus melanocephalus
CCCCGCCCCGAGCCGGCTGCGCCCGCCGCCGGGCCGGAGCGGCGGAAAATGAACCCCGCGGCCGCGGCCCCGCCGCCGGGCCAGCAGGTCATCCACGTCACGCAGGACCTGGACACGGAGCTGGAGGCGCTCTTCAATGCCGTGATGAACCCTCGGCCCAGCTCCTGGCGCAAGAAGATCCTGCCCGAGTCCTTCTTCAGGGAGCCCGACTCGGGCTCGCACTCGCGGCAGTCCAGCACGGATTCGAGCGGGCCCCCGCCGCGCCCCGCGCCCGCGCACGTCCGGTCCCACTCCTCACCCGCCTCGCTGCCCGGCGCGGGCCCGGCACCGCAGCACGGCCACCTCCGGCAGCGCTCCTGCGACGTGACGGACGAGCGGCCGCTGCCGCCGGGCTGGGAGATGGCGCTCACGCAGACCGGACAGCGCTACTTCCTCAAGTGAGTGCGGGCGGGCCCGGCCCTGAGGGGCGCTCGCCGTGAGGCGGAGGGGACCGCGCCGTGAGGGGGACGGGGGAGACCGCGCTGTGAGGGGACCGGGGGAGAGCGCGCCGTGAGGGGGACGGAGGGGACCGCGCCGTGAGGGGGACGGGGGAGGCCGCGCCGTGAGGGGGCCGGGGGAGACCGCGCCGTGAGGGGGATGGAGGGGACCGCGCTGTGAGGGGGATGGAGGGGACCGCGCTGTGAGGGGACCGGGGGAGACCGCGCCGTGAGGGGACCGGGGGAGGGCTCCGGGCCTGAGGCGGGCGCCACATTCGGGTGGAAAATCTCTCTCTTCCCCGGGAGCGCTCCGGGAGCCTCACCGCGTTTCTTTCCCGCTTGGCCGCGCGTCCGAAATTCTGAAATTAATTATCTGGGAAATGAGTTCAGTGAGGGTTGTTCTGGCGGRTTTGTGGAACGGGGCAGCGGAGCTGTCGGAGGGGGAAGCGGCTGTGAGGGGTGGCCCGGATCCGGCCGCGGGGTGTTCAAAGCATCTCCGTCTGCGCCTTGTTCTAGGGACAGATTGTAAAAAGTGACGGGTTTTGAAGCCGATGCGTCTTCCTTGCGGTCGCTTTTGTTAGAGCGTGTTGTTTGTGGCGTTTAACATTTGATTTAAAGCGGTTTTATAGGCCTGAAAATATGGAATCGCTGTAATAAGTGGTAAGGCAAGAGTGCCTTTTTTATTTTGGTAGATTCTTTAACTCAGCTACAGATTCATTGCAAATTGAGTGGCACTGCGTTAACTTGGTAAATCAGGTAAAATGTTTGCTAACGGAATGAAACATTTAGTGATGAAGCATCTACCTGAGGATATTGAGGGAGCTCACCTGCCAGAGCTCCAGGCTGTTTGGTCAGAAGAGTAAAATCTCCAGTTCACATTAAACTGTGTGTGTGGGGGTATTCAGCCTTCATAAACGGCATATGCACATGTGAGGGGRAAAAAAAAAAGAGCAAACTGTTTTCAAAAGTGAAAAAAGTAATAATTTACTTGATTTTATAATGATTTCTTTGCCTCGTGGATTTGGAATCTCCAGTGCATTACTCAAGAGCCAGTCTCTGAATTACTCGGTGCAGAGTTCAGGTTTTTGCCTTTTGTCACCCTCTAGCAGCTACCAGCAAAGCGTSTCAACACCTTTCTGTATGCTACTCTGTATTGTTTGTGATCCTGTGTGCGTATGTCCTGGGATCCACACTTAGAAGTTTGTTATTAACGTGSTTTATCACCCAAATGAGAAGGTCTCACGTCCCACATTTTGCAAGTATTTTTCTCGATAGAGCAAGGACAGAGAAGTAGCTGACTGACCGGAGCACGGTAACAGACCATTCATAAATAATTATTCAGTATAAATTCTTGCTTGGGTTTGGCCAGGGAGTGTTTTCAGATACCTCTGGCTAAAAATTGCATAATACAAYCGTCGTCTGCTTTGTGCTTTTTGACTGATACCAAAAAGAGCTCATGCTGTTTCACCTTCTTGTCTGAGTTAGGCACAGTTTTCCAAGTCGATGGATTCTTTTTACTTAGACCAAAAATGCGAGGCCTTATTAAATAAAAAACATGGGTAAACACTCAAAGTATCTTTAATTTTTTTTTTCCAAATCCTCTCAACAGTAATAATCTGATTAACAGCATCTTTTTTTTTAATATACAATATTCATTTTGTATGTGATTTGTTACCAAAGTTAATCTTTGTTTTGTTTCCCCAGTTTTAGCTGTCCACTAGAACTTCTCATTTATATAAAGGCATAAAGAAACACATCATTCCAATTAATTTTTAATGTATTTCATTGTACCCCAGTGCTTTGGGGAATAATATTTAGCTATAAAATGCTCACATATGAACTGTAGTATTTTACAAGTGGTGTCATATTTGTCAGGTGAAAATATAATTTAAGATTGATTATGGAGAGCAGCATTTAAAGCTGTGTGCAGTGAAATAGAGGGTCTGAGTCAGGGTTTGTGCTAAAACTAGGGTACAAGGTTACGTTTGCCTGTATTCAAGGAAAAAAATAAAAAGAGCTAGTGCTTTCCCAGCATAACGGTAATGATTTGTTTCTTGGCATTAGCAAAGGAAAATTGAGAAACCCATTTAGAGTAAATAGCCACAATAGGTCCTGGTAAAGTCTTTGTTGAAGTTCAGAATGCAGTTTGTCGTATTTAAACGTATTTTCAATAATTATTTAACAGAAGWACTTGTGGGAGTCTCAATGAACAGCAAGCTAACCTTGTTGACAGGACATCAGCTACAGCTTGAAGCAGTTGCACTCCTGCATGTCAGTTCCTGCAGAAATTTTCTGGCTGTGACTGGAAGAAACAAAAGTAGCCTGGGGACCACTCCACCCTGTAATTAAATACCAAACCGCACAAGTGGGGGCTGAAAAACAGGCTAATAAGCACACACTTGCAGCCATGTTATCTAAAGCATTTTTCTCTGTGTGCATGTGTGGAAAAAAATGTGATTAATTTCTGATAAAAAGCATTTCTGCACAGACAGGCAAACTCCCTGCTCTTATGCCTGTGAATGGGGAATGCCATTTGCATGTCGATCACACGCTGGACTGTGTGATATGTATTGTGTAAAAAGAATATTTCAAGCGCTACTTTATGCCAGTTTGAGGTTAGGTGGTGCGGCTTCATATTTCAAATGAAGACCGGGGATTTAATATTTTCTCAGTGTTTATAGGGAGCTTAGACTCTCATAAACAGATAGGTGAAACTGTTACCACTGTAAATCACTGCAGGACGGCTTATCACTGATTCCTTGCACTCATAGTCCTTGGTCAAGTAATTCTTGAAGGCTGTATTAAACTGTTTTGTTTCGGAAACCAAAAACAGTATTTGAACTGATAGCCTTAAATTTTGTGTTGGCTTTTAAAGAAGCTCTCAAAACTTCTTGATTGATGAATTTTCTCAGTCTTCACCTTGACCTGAACACAGCAGCACCTGAGCAAAAGGAGAATCATTGGGAAGCCAACCTAGGCCGAAGGAAACTGCAGTTYCTGTTGTGCTGCTGAGTGTGTCTCTTTGGAAGTCACATCATTTCTGTGTGCCTTCCTTTCTGGACTTCATTTCAGCATCTGTTCTTATCCATGAGAACATTTCTGTGCATTGAAGCAGACAGTGTGCAGTAGAAAACCTTAAMTATGCTTTGTGGAAGCTGTTTGTTACAACACCAGCTCACATCCTCTCATAGTGGTGCCATTCTGAGTGGATGTACAGCTTGCCTTCCTTCCCATGGATCAGCTCAGACTTGAACCACCAGAATATCATAGGCAGTTGTTGGTGATTCTTTACTGATTGCTGCCAGCAGCACAAGTTCAAAATCCCTGGAAAGGGCTGCAGTTTGCTCTTTAAATACACTTCTGCTGTCAGCTCGTTTACAAATAGTTTGTGCAAACTGCAGCAGCTCCCCCAACACTTTTGGAGATGGAACACACAGGTGTGTTTGTACAGGGAAGGCACCTTACCCATCTATTAGATTTCCAGACCGTATTTCACTTGATAAAATCATTTGGGCAATGTGCATTCAAAGTCACCTTTTTCTAAAAAGAAGGAAAGAAAAAACCTGAACTGTGGGGTTTCTCCACACCCAGAACTCAAGCCCTCAACCTTTGTAATGTTGAGGTAGAAATGCCACAGTTATTTTCAAAATTTCTTAAAATCCTTTATTCTTAAATGCTCCAGGAATGAAATTAACTGCCACTTGAGAAAGGCTTTGGACTGTCTGCTTAGTCAGACTGTTGGAATAAAAGCAGTTTTTCTCATTTTGACCCTGTTCATATGTCACTCTTTCAGAGTGTCGTGTGGACACTTCTGGCAGTGCCCTACCTTCAGTAGGTGTCTGGAGTCAAACAAAGCTTTGCAGCAGTGACTGAGTAAAGCAGTTTTTCTCATTTTGACACTGTTCCATGTCTTCTTTCAGAGCAGTTTTGTCGTGTGGAYRCTTCTGGCAGTGCCCTCACCTTCAGTAGGTGTCTGGAGTCAAACAAAGCTTTGCAGCAGTGACTGAGTAAAGCAGTTTTTCTCATTTTGACACTGTTCCATGTCTTCTTTCAGAGCAGTTTTGTCGTGTGGAYRCTTCTGGCAGTGCCCTCACCTTCAGTAGGTGTCTGGAGTCAAACAAAGCTTTGCAGCAGTGACTGAGTGCAGCCTGTGCTGTGTGGGATTGTCCTGCAGCTCTGTGGGGAATGTGGAAAAGGTCAGCCTTTGGGAGCTGAGGAGGAGAATTTGCTGTGGGAGTTCTTCACAAAAGGGTTTTTATTTAACGTTTGGTTTTGATGGTGCATTTCCCATTTCATGTTTTTCTCGTTCTGCATAGGTTCTCTCAGCCCTGGCATCACCAATTTAGATAAATGTTAGATAAAGCTTAATTTTAGATAAAGCTTAATTTTATCAGAGGTGGTGGAGGGCTCTGCATCTTTATTCGTGTTTTATAGTTGGCATTTTGATTTTTGTCTGTTACTGAAAGACTTTATGGCAATGGAAGATCAATGAAATCGTGCTGCTGCAAGACAACAGAAAATTGTTAAACTCTGTGTAGTTATACATCTTCTGAATTATTTGGTGGATTTTCGATTATGTTCATGCTGTATATTGATAGTCAAAGACTGCTCAAAACACTCGTTAAATTTTGAGATTTTGACATGGTGTTTTTTAGCAATTATGCCAGATCTTTCTCATAACAAGGAGTAGGACAGTAAAGGGTGAAAGAGAAGCACAAGTTTGCAGAAAAATTAACGGGGGTGCAATGAAGATACAGGAGCACTGTCTGTCTTTTGKGCTACTTTTGCTGCAGACACTGACATACATTTGCATTTGGGTACTTTGTGCTACTGGCTGGTTTGCTTTACTGAAAGCATGCCTTCTGCTGAGGATATTGTCTCATGAACATTTCCTTTTTCTGTCAGGATGGCTTCTACTAGAACAATATTTTCAGTGATCTTTTTTTAACTTGCAGAAACAAATGTCTGATTCATTTTTCTGGAAAAAACAGGAAGCTGTAAAGTGGACTGGATAAGAAGTGCCTACTCTAACTTAAAAGGTAGTTTCTAAAGGTGTAAAGCAAACTGGAAGTAACCTTGTTAGATACTACGGGGATATTAAAGTTTTGCTGTTTCTCTCCTAATTATCTGAACCTTACAGGAAGAACAATTTAAGGTGATCTTGCAAAAAAAAAACAAAAACAAAAAAACAAACCTAAAATCCCAAAAAACACCTACTCATATGCATAAAACTCTGTGTCACGGACAGCAGTGCCAGCACCCTCTGACTTTCTCTGTGGTGGACTTGTGGCTTTAGGGCATGGATCTGATGCCTAGCTTGAGTCCCAATGAGTTATACCCAGAAAATAAAGACACTGATTTTGTTTTGGCTGAATTGAAAACGGAAATACAGGGTGATTGCTCTTACTCAGGGAGGCAATAATCTGATTACTTTCATTATTGTGAGTTATGAAGCTGTCAACAGTAGTTAAATTTTACCAGTTTAATTTTTATATAGGACTGCTTTATTACTGCTTTATTACTGTCCCYTCTCTCTCTCAGCTGAAAGCTGTGTTGGGGAAGCTCAGACTGGRTACCAGGGAAAAGCTCTTCACTGAGAAAATAGCCAGACACTGGAAAAGCTCCCCAGGGACGTGGCCCCAAGCCCACTGTTGCTCAGAAAACTTTGGGTGACTCTCAGCTGGTTTAACTTTGAGGCTGCCCTGCGTGGAGTCAGGAGTTGGACTGGGTGATCCTCGTGGGTCCTTTCCAGCTCAAGATACTTTATGTTTCTATGAAATAATYCCGCATTTATTTAATAAGTCCAATTGAAATACAAGGAGACTGCTTTCCGGGTAAGAAGCTTGTCTTGAAATACTTAATTTCTACTCAATCCTAAAAATCTGATTTTAGGTACCAGATTTTAAATGGTGTCCAGGGAACACCAGTGCAGAACTGTCACCTTTCCTCAGCTCAGGTCAACTGTCAGCTCTGAGACATTGTTCCTTTATTTTGGAAAGGTTTTGTTTGAGAACAGACTTGGTCTTTTAACTGGCTGCTGCTTTTCATCTGTTTTTCATGGCAAATGATCACATTTCCCAACCATTTGCAAACAGTGACTGTCTGGCAGGATTTCCTGGATACACATTAGTTTTGAGATTGTAAAAGGTCAACTTTCTGAACTCTGGCAATTGGTGTGATKATTTGTCCTGCCTTTTCTACCACGAGAACGAATCTCCTCTTGTGGAGGGTAGAAAGAGAGTCGAAGAAAAATTCCCCTGTTACCTGATCACCTCCTCCACCAATAGTAAAGGAAAAGATAATGACAGTAGGGCACCTCCTGACCTTTGTGTTCTAAAACTTTCTGAAGAGCTGGAACCAAAACGGTGGGAATCAGAGTTTTGTAAGAAACTTCTGAAGAAGTTATTTATAACTTGATCCYGTTTTTGTCTAGTAGAGTGAGGTATTGGCACCCTCACAGCACATAACTCATAAGGTGAAATTGTGTGCACAGAGGGCAGTGGATAACTAGTGCTGACGGTGAAAAGAACTGTGTCTGTTAGACTTTTTAAAAATATCCTCATCTCACCTTCAAAATTAAAAGTAAGGGGGTAGTCAAAACAGGTAAACTCACASAGGTTTATAGAAATTGGACTAACTTTGTACTGTGACTCCACTGGAGGAAGTGATGGGATTTTTGTCACGTGCAKATGCCAGATAAAAGATTGAAGCCATTGGGATTTTTCTGTGTTGTGAGGGAACTCTAACGCTAAATGGGTACTGGGCAAGAGTAGAGAAGATGCTGATGCTGATGAATGACACGTTTTTGTCATTGCGTGGAATCCATCAGGCATTTTCTTCAGGCCCTGAAAGTGAGGGGCGTGTTTGAGTATCAGAAACCCTAAAGAGTGTCTTAATCTTACAGGGAGGAGGGAAGAGTCACACTCCACATCCCTCAGCTCC
>NW_026624029.1:82126-90451 GCF_030028575.1 Malurus melanocephalus
GCTGAGTTTAGTTGATTGCTTTCCTTTCCCTCACCTTCTGAGGACTTAGGAAAAGGGCAACGTTCTGTTCTCTACCTTTTGTCTGTTAAAAATCGTGTATCTGCTGAACTGTCTGTTGTCCTTACTGTGATTAAATGGTGCAAATGGAGGAAATAAGATAAGTCTTGATGCATTCAGGGTCACGGTTGTCTCAGCACTCGTTTAAGTGAAGCGGATTTTCTCCCATTGAATTTATTTTACAGAGGAAATGTTGAAGACATCCTGATAACTGCTTTCTCTGCCCGTGATGTCTGGAGCCTTTTTTCCTCTGTATGAATGAGATCTAAAAGTTGTGGATTTGTAGGGCTGGGGGGATCGACAGGCAGCTTGGTTATTTAAATAGTTATGGATTCTCAGAACAACTCTGCAAGTAACCACATGCCCATGTCCTGATGTACACACTGCACATGATAGATCTGTGGTGTTTATTTCATTTTAAACACATGTGTTTGAAATAATGGTTCTTACGATTCTCTGATTAATCTGCACCGTATAACACAAGAAAGGATAGCAGAGACCAAACCCCAGAATTTGTGGTTGGATAAAAATAGTGGTGTGACACRTGGAATCATGGGCAAGTAAATAAAACTTCAGTATTTACAGGTACCAGTAAAAGTTGTTCCTGATGATATTTCAATAACAAATACATTTTTTCTCAGATACTGAGAGATTTGAGTGGCTTGATATTTTAAATATTTCTAGCTACCTCATAACCAGTATTGAGGCAGTCATCAGCTAAACAAATGCATTTATGCTGTTATATATTGTATACATCAAAAAACCTCCTAAGAATGTTCTATAGAATAGCTTMATTCAGCACCTTTTTTCTTTTCTCTCAAGAATCGGGATTTCATCCAAACTCTAAAGGTTAAGTTGTGGATAGAACTCAAAGGATGTTTTGTTTCCATTTGTAGAACTAGTTTAATGTTTTTCAAGGCCTCCATGTACACCAACAATGCTATCAGTCAGTGTCAGGGGAGCTCAGCAGCACATTCTCAAAGTTCTCCTCACAGGAGTCAAATTGTACTGAAAACTAATTCAGGAAAAGAGCAGCTCTTTTCACTGCAGGAGTTACTTAGCACAGCGTAATAAATATTCAAATACAGATGTAATGTTCCACTTTCAGGATCAGAGATGATGATGAGAACAAAGTCCATGGTTCAATCAGTTTAATAATTACATTGTTAAAGCGTTCTTCTTGAAGCTTCATGAAATTTTCGTGAAACATTATTGGTGTCTGAAAAAGCAAGTGCCATGAATTTGATCAGCTAAACCTGTGATTTGGAGTACTGCAGAGCATCACTTGAACTCCCACAGTAACAAGGGGCTGAACTATTGAATGTTACCAATTTCTGCRCTCTAAAGGAAAGTGATTAATAAATACTGGATTTTATGTTTGTGTGCTTTTAGTGATGTAAGGTATTATATATTCTAATTCTTCCCAGCTGTTAAACAGCAGAAATGGAATCGGGAGCGTGCAGCTCTAAGCTCTTTGACTTCATAGGTATTTTCATTTCACATGTATATACAAGCATGATTTTTGATTTTGGCTTTGAAYAAAGCAAAGTTTTTTGCTGTTTTTATTAACAGTGGGTAGTGTCGGCATGTAATTAAATTGCTGTGCAACTGTTGTGGCTGAGGCACCGTTTGTTTTGAGGTGTCCATGGGGTACCATGAGTGCTTTGCAACAGCTGTGGACACAGAATGGCTCCACCAGATTACTCTGAAGTGCCAGCAAGTGCTGTGGAAGTGCCTGAAGAACAGGCAAAACTTTTCCYTTTCAGAGAGGAAAGCTCTTCATACCAAAAATTTAGTAGAGCATGTACCTTGTGATGTCTGATTTTGGTGTAAAATGAAAATACTGCTGTAGATTTTAGTTATTCTCTCCCGATTTTCCCTCCTCTGTCAGAAATCACAGTGCYTGGAAAAGAACCAGCTGTTTCAGCAGATGATTTTCTCAGTATCTTTTAAWGGTAGTTTATTATATTTATCACTAGAGTGGAGTTTGAAAATTTGGCAGTAGGTATGGGATAAAGCTGCATGTTAGTTAAAGAAAACACTTCATAGCACATCAGAAGCAGAACCTTTGAAWAGTGAAATGCACTTAGTGAGTACCACAGGTACTCTCTGGAAAAAGTGTGTGATTAGATAATTAACTGTGGTGTCACCATGCACAGCCACAGGGAAGCCAGGAAAAGCTAGCCCTGAGTTAACTGTGTTCATTGTGTTAAACTTTCCACATTRTTTTTATTTTTTTGGGTAATGTGAACATAAGCTGGAAAAAAAGTCTGAGACAACTGCCAGCCTAATGACATTGATGCTTTGTCTGTGTAGTCTGGTGTGTTAACTGTTGATGCCAATCAAAAATTCTCTCCAGACATTTTCTGGTTCGTGCTGGAGTGAAGCTCATTGTCTTTGGCAGGATGTGATTCAGATCATAATTKAACTCAGTCCCATTTTCACTGAAGTTTGAATTTAACAGAGCTGTAAACAAGTGACAAGCCATGAAAATTGGGCTTTCCTACTGAAACGATGTGATTTTTGTAAGAGAAGTGACTGTCTCTTACATGTTTGAAGGTAGCACCTATATCATGGGGAATGCTGCAGTCTCCTTGATGAGTTACAATTATCAAATGCATAGATGAAGGCGTGACATTAGGACTTGTTGTTGTATTTTCTGYAAAGTCTTTTCATGTTGTGATGAGAACAGAAATTTTGAAATTTTCCRGTCTATGATGAGAGAAGGGGAAAAGCAGCGTGGCAAAGGAATCCATTCAGTTGCATCTAAGGACAGAACAGTGTATTCTCATGCAGTTGTKTTGTGTTGTGTTGTGCAAATAACAGCCATGGAGAAGACGTAATGTCTGCAAAGAAATATTTTGCTAATCATCAAAAGGAATGCTTAATGAAGGATTCTTARCAGGGAGTATTCTTGCTTTCAAATTCTCTTTCAATATCCAAGAGACCACATAGCGTATGTACGGGGTTTTTTATTAAGGTAATCCAAAATGTTTCTGATGTACAATAAATTCTTCCTGCTTTTAGGATTAGAAGGATGACAGTGACAGAAGTGCATCCTCAGGTCTGCAGAGTCAGCAGGTCCTGCTTTTAGGATTAGAAGGATGACAGTGACAGAAGTGCATCCTCAGGTCTGCAGAGTCAGCAGGTCCTGCTTTTAGGATTAGAAGGATGACGGTGACAGAAGTGCATCCTCAGGTCTGCAGAGTCAGCAGGTCCTGCTTTTAGGATTAGAAGGATGACGGTGACAGAAGTGCATCCTCAGGTCTGCAGAGTCAGCAGGTCCTGCTTTTAGGATTAGAAGGATGACGGTGACAGAAGTGCATCCTCAGGTCTGCAGAGTCAGCAGTGCTGTACAGGGTGACCTTGGTGGCACAGGCACAGGGCAGTGTTTGGGCTGGCTGGGCTCTGAACCACCTGGCCACAGTTGCTCTGTGGTGGCACTCCCCAGCCAATCCTCCCACCATTCCAACAGCTGCCATGAGCTGCTGTGAAACACTGCCTAATTATAGGATTTTCTTGATCCCCTTGATCCCCTTCAGAGATTCCTTGCCGCACCCTTGGCCAGACTCTTGAGGCAAGGCACTCGTGAAGGTATGGCAGTGGCACTGCTGCTGCTGCTTCCATCCTTAGGCTGGAGGTGGTGTTTCCAGAGAATTGCCCTGCAGCACCCTGAGCGAGCTCAGACAATGGACTCGAATGTCGTGGCCCTGAGTCAGTTCTCTTAAATGTAAAAAACTTTCCATCTGTATGAAGCCATATCTGCCGCATCACACAGTGTCAGAGCGCTGTGGACCGCCTCTGACTTCCCATGCACTTCCTTTGTGGGCTGTTTTTGTTTACAGGGAGCAGAGGGACAGGGAGAAGGTTGGGCAATGCCTTGGCTCTGCTCCAGCAGATGTAAACAGATTTCCCAGTGTTTGSCTTTGGTGCTGCAGCCCGAGCCAAGGGCTGGAGGTGCTCCAAGGCAGTGYGAGCGTGGATCCCTTGGAGTCAGAGCAGGAGCAGAGTCAGTCAGGGCTCTGTGAGTCACAGCAGCTTCWCTTTGATGTGGCTCACTCCTGAAATCCCTGCTCAGTCCCTGTGTTTAAGCCCTGATCAAAGACCCCAGAAAAGCTCGACTCTGTTAGGCAAACTCCATGTTTGTGTTATTTCAGGTGACGGTGCGCTTGCAGAATAATAGTTCATCCTTCTCAGTTCTCCTGAAACCTTTTGAGATTAGTAGCTCTGGATTTCCTAATAACAGGAAAACCAAACGGTCTRAAAATAGAGCCCACTGAGACACATTTGTTGTTGGAGCGAGAACAAGCAGAAGGAGAACGGGTGTCCTTCGTGCTGCTGCTTGCTGGTTTGAACTCATGAGATGTCTGCAGTGGAAATCAGGGATTGGAGCCTTGCAGTTACACAATGAGGGACACAGCAGCAGCACAAATTCAGAAGAGCATTGACATTTCCAAGTGGGAGGCAGACACCCAAACAGGAGGTRTTTAACAAAAGCCTAAGGTGCAGCAGGTGGAGCAGTATCGTGAWGTCTTACAAAACAGGACTTCCATGGCACTATGCCTGTTTATATACTATATCGGGTATTTTGTGTTTTGAGCTTGTRTCTTTTCTTTCTCAGCCACATAGAAAAAATCACAACATGGCAAGATCCTCGAAAGCCCATGAGCCAGCAGATGAACCACGTCAGCCGCCACCCCGCAGCCACGTCCGCTCCGATGCCGCAGAGATCCATGGCAATGTCTCAGCCAAACCTCAGTGAGTACTGCATTGCATCTGGCTAGTGAAAACACACAGGAGACAGAGCAGACACCTCCTCATTTGTTTGTTAAAGTCCTAATTTTGGTTGAAGAAAGTAGCCCTGATTCTGCAGTCAGACCTAACAGGATGTTCTCCCCTTCATTTGCTTAATTTTCCCCACTGTAGACTCGGCAGCAAGTGAGTTTGTACCATTTGAGAAGTTCTAGCATCTCATGTTCTGTTTTAGAGCCTCCATGTCTTTTTGATGTATGAAATATAGAAAAATAAGTTCTGTCTGTGCTTTTCTGTTGTGATGTAAAGCCCCACGAGTCTCCCATGTCGTGTCCAAGCTGTGGGATAACCTGTCCACAGGCAGCCCTGTGTTTCTTCAAGTTAGAGGGTGTAGCTGGTTTGTTTGTTAGTTGGTTTATAATGGTGATTTTCTGCACTGGAAGCAGCTTGAAAAATACTAAAAAGTCTGCTTTGCAGTATGAGTTACCTACACAATTCTTATGACAGGTGTGGTTCCCTTGCTGTTCCTCCTGTTAAGCACCTCAAGTATAAATTTGTCCACTTACATCAATCTGATATTGCCAGTTCAAAACATATGTTGACTGCAGTTTCCGGTACTAAAGTAGAATGTCTCTATTTTTAAATTGCCAAAAGGAAAGACCTTTCTGCTCCTCTTTGCTGTCAGCAGTGTAATGCTAAAACCCTCAACTCAGCAGCACTGCTCTTCTGCTCCTAATTTTGTGACTTTGCAGCAAATGAATCTCTGCTAAGTCTCTTTTGCCTTAGCTTTTGGTTTTGGGGTTTTGTTGGTTTTTTTTGTACCATAGGAATTAAAGGAAGTTTTTCTTTTGAAGATGTGCCACTTAAAAGAATTTCAGTATTTCAGGTCTGCACCCTGGTCTGCACTTCCAATTACTAACATGTGTGTTTTCCTTTTTGTACTTCTTACGAAGAGGAGGAAAATATGATCTGTTTTAAGGACAGTGGTAACAGTTCCAGAGTCTTACAGGAATTAACTTCAGTGTCAGGTAAATTAAATCCAGATGTGTCAAAGGACACAAAGGTTTAAACCAGCAGCTGACCATCTAGTAAATCTGAAATGTTAAAGGTTGATGCGTTCAAGGGAGATGTTGGGATTTTTTCAAGTTCCAATAGTTCTAAATCTGGACACAAAGAAGTTCCCRTTGGTGTGAGCATTTCCCCTCAAGGTTAATAATCCAAACGTGTGCCAGTGCAAGAGTCATTTCCAAAGTTTCAAAGAGTCATTTCCGTAGTTTCGAAGTGAATGAAAGGCAAAAGCTGAAGACTACATGAGGCAAAAGTAAAAATAAGTTATTAAATACTTTAAATCTTACAGTCATGAGTAATTAGTCATTAGCATTAAAGCTGTCTCTCCACTCAAGCAGCCCCCATCGTTATTTGTTACTGATTTATTGTTAAAAGTGCTTGCAGAGTAAATCTCTAATCTTTTAAATAACTTCCTGCTAAAGCATAGCTTTGATGTTGCACCTGCAGATTGTTTGTATGCAGTTTTTTAATCTTAAATCAAAGACGGAAAAGATTATTTAAATGTGACTATCACAGACCTTAGTAGTAGAAACTGTTGAGAAATCTCTGTGTAGCTATTTTCAGCTCAGAAATCAGAATAAAGGAGTCTCTGTGCACTGGGATAGTGCAACTTTTTGCTTTAATACTTTACAGATTTTTGGAACAAAATGCTCCAGAACTGAAAAGCAGCATTTTTTGCTGACCTTGTTGGAAGGCTAATGCTTCTTTCTGGGAAATAAATGAAACAAGCAGTTCTTTGTTGGCYGAAGTGGAGAGAGAAAAGGAGGGGAGCCCAATCTTTTTTTCTTTACAGTGTCATGACTCATGAGTCAGAGCTGTAGTATGGCTGGGGKTTTTTTTTATTTTTTTGGTTTTTTTTGGTTTGTTTTTTTTTTAACCTTTGTAGGCATTTGTTTTTCATCAGGCTCTGTTGCTCGAGACCTGGCACTGGCCAGTTCACATGAATTTGGTTCTGGGCTGCCTACAAACAGAGCAGAAAGATTCACAGTTGCATCCAAACCCTTCTGATGCTAAAATAATAAAACTTGGTGCAATCAGTTCAGTGCCAGAATTGTCAGAAATGATTGACACTTGCATATTGTGGCTTCTGCAAATTGCAAAGTCTCTTGTCCAGCAAAGTCATATCCAGCAAGGTCATGAACAGAAAGGTCTCTTATGATGTCAGGATACCAAATTCAATAGACTACCGTTATTAATTTAAAAGCAAACAAATGCAATAAAATATTTTTTTTTTCCCATCTAACTGGAAAAAGAAAACTGCACAGTTCTAACTTGTACCCAGCACTCATTCATGCCTTTCCCCTGCCAGCACTGCTGTTGGTAACTTTTCTGGGCTTTGTGACTGCAAAGTTACTGCTGAGTGCTGGTTGTAGTCTTCCTTTCCTGTAACCAGCTTATTTTCCCACCTGGACTCCTCCATAAGTTGCATATGAGCAGTTTCATGGCTGTGCAGTTATTTTTACTGGGAACTGATCTAGCCAGAGATGCCTTCTTTCCATGTTTTGCTTTGCTGTGTGGCCACAGAAATGCTTTTGCATGGTCAGTGAAGGGGGTRGTGTGTGCAGCTGAATGTGGAAGGGGTGGTGAATGGTGGCATTCTGCTTTCTGGTGGAAGTGTGATGTCATTTGTGTGGACACAGCTGTTTGTGAGCACACGTACACCGACGCCTGGGGAAAGGTTGGATTACTGCAGGACTGCTTTTAACTTGGATTCTTTCTTGAGCTGCATTTGCCACTGAAGCTTAAATAGCACCCAGCTGCACTGTCATATGGWTCCACAGTCTCGGCATACTTGACCCGCATGGTGATTCTGGATCATCCAGAAGAACAATTTAATGCAGAGCTGATAGGAGCACATGTGAATGTATCTGTCAAACACAGCAGGGCAGAGTTTATGCTGGCTTAATGCCTGTGTGCCAGTGTTGCTGCAGCTGCAGAAACACAAGACAGTGCTTGATCTGACAGAAAACTGGAGAACGTMAAAATGTTAACTTGGAACTGGCAGAGCACGTGAAGGTCAGCATTTTGAATTGTATGGGTATCATACATTTGATCCGTGCTGCARAATGAACCCATTTCCTACAATCACGTGTGCTGTGTTCTCCAAGGTCAGACAGGCACAGCAGAAATGTGTTCAGGTCTTGGAGATGCAGAACTGGGATGAGATTTGGTTCTCATATGGTAAGAACAAGGAGTGTAAGATAACGAGGAAGATAAAAAATGTAGTTCTTTGAAAATATTGTCTCTTTAGTATCTGAGGTGCCCTGAGTTCTTTCTTTCCCCAGTGCTGAATGCCCAGCCCCAGCTCAGCCCTGTCCTCTGTTATCTGAAAACACACCAAGGTATATAAAATACCCGAGGTACCATGAATTCTCTCTTTGCAGTGCTGAATGCCCATTCCCAGCTCAGCCCTGCCGTGCTGCAGCACACACTAAGGTATATAAAATA
>NW_026624029.1:90541-98480 GCF_030028575.1 Malurus melanocephalus
ATTCTCTCTTTGCAGTGCTGAATGCCCATTCCCAGCTCAGCCCTGCCGTGCTGCAGCACACACTAAGGTATATAAAATATAAAATACCCAGGGTACCATGAATTCTCTCTTTGCAGTGCTGAATGCCCATTCCCAGCTCAGCCCTGCCATGCTGCAGCAGAGCCGTCCCCCGCAGCCCCCGGCCCTGCTGACCCTGCCTGGAGCTCTGAGCACTCAGCAGCAGCAGCAGCAGCAGCAGCAGCAGAAACTGAGGCTGCAGAGGATCCAGATGGAGAGGGAGCGCATTCGCATGCGGCAGGAGGAGTTGCTGCGGCAGGTAACACCAAAGAGAATCTTAGGGTGTTTTTTTAGTTCAATGCATCCACATTTTTAACAAGTACGGTTAGTAGCTCTGTAAAGACTAACTATGGTTTTACAGAAAGGTAACCAAAAAGCTAATATAAGTAGATAAATTCTTTGTTTTTCCTCTAAACTAGCACTGAACAGAACACAGAATGGCCATTAGTCAGAAGTTACATCTTTCTTAGCAGGCTTTATTAATAGTCATATAGGGGCCAAATGCTGTTCTGTGTCTGTCCATAGTAACTAGGACAACTAACACTGATTCATTTTCAGTTTAGTGTGGTTTGTGTAGAAGACCCTGCTCATACTTCACTGAACATAAAGGCAGACATGGGGAGTCATTCTTGACTCCAGTCCCAGCTCTCTTACTTTGCACCTTTTGCTTATGAGTTAAAACAAAATCACTGTCACATCTTCCATGAATACCTCTGCTCTGAAGACTTGGCAGAGCTGGTCACTTGTAGATCTTTTGCTTAKTGTTCTATTTCTTAAGTTTCAGCTGTATATAATGACTCATATTGTACAAAATAGGTATGCAACTTTCTTTATACTGCCTGAAGAAAGCAAAGTTTTAAGAATTGTGTATCAGGTGTTACAGACAAGTCCGCTTGTTTTGTTTGCATGGCATGTTAATCAGATTGTTTAGAGAAAAAACCCAACCTGTTTCTCTCAGAAACAGCATGAAAGAAATACCCTTCATCAAGAAGCATGTCATTATTTATGGCCTTGCAGATGCTGCAGTTAACAGTTCTTAAACTGTACCCTTAAAAATGGTGACTGTCTCGAGATTGAGGCGTGGTGATCTCTGATGTGGTCTCAGGTCTTTGGTGTTCCTTCTCCTTTAGCACCAGGAGCTCATGGTAGAGATGGGCATGGGAACAGTGGGGATATCTGGTATGATCTTAGTCATCACTGTTACTGTGCTAACAACGTGTTTAGCTGTTTTCACTGTCTGGCTCTTGCTTTTTGAGCATAACCTGAGTAAGGGAAAAGTGCTTAGTAAGGGTGTGCAGTGCTGCCAGCACTGTGAGGAGCTGCAGGGTGTTTAAATGAGAGGGGAAGGATTCTTTGTGGGGTCACAAACCTTTCAGCTGCTGAGTCCCCACAGCCATTCCTGCAGCAGCTGCTGGGGTGGAGCAGCAATGCTCAGCCACAAAGAGGTCACAGCTCTGGAAGCATTTGGCTTAGGGAATTTCTTTCCTTCTTTGTCCTCCTCTTCATGTAGCTGGTAAAACCCTGGAGCTCTGATTACGTGCCACAAGAGTGGCATTTCAGAAATCCAGTATGATGGCTTCTGTTTGAAGGTTTCCTTAGTCACTTCTGTCATTCTATGAAGAGTTAATATTCCTTTATAGTAACTCGGTTTTGCCAGCTTTCCAAAGGAAAAGAGAGAATCTGCTTGCTGCTTAAGAGCTTCTTAGAAGTGGAAGCCAGCAGAGTAATATCAGTGAGAAATCTCTGAAATGTCCTGCTGGGAAGCTACCCCCTGTGTGCACCAGATCCATCCTGCACTGAGTTTGGGAGGATACAAATAGTCCCAAAAAGACAGTGCTTCTCAGAGGCTCCTTTGTGCTCCAGGCAATCCCTTTGTGTAAATTGTCTGCAGAAAGTTACAGGGTCTCAGAAGGCACTGCAGAAGGAGTGGATCTACTGACCACTGTAGGAATGTCAAAGGAGCAGAGGAATCTGACATCTGTAGCAGTACTAAAATTGCAATGTGACTTGTGAACAAATGACCTGCAGCAGAAGAACATGTGTCATTTATGTCATTTGTGCTTCCCCAGCCAAATCTGACTCCAGAGTGCACAGGTCTGCTGTTCCATGTTTTAAAAGTACACGTGGAGTTAATGTTGTGAGCAAAATGCAATGTGATGGAATAAAGAGATGGGAGGTGACGTGCCATTCCCCAGGAGAGAGTAGGTCAAGTAAATATTAGAAATAGTAGGTCAAGTAATATTATAAATAAGGTGTTTTTTGCAAGAGACAGGAAGTTAGATTGTGTAACTGATGGCTTTTCTTTAGGTGCTGCAGCCTTTTGTAGGTGTTGTTTTTATATTTTAAAAAAGTACTGGAAATACCTGCAGGTTGCCATTTTAAAAGACACCTTCCYCTTCTCGGAGGTGTGCACACTTTCACAGACACAAACTGATTAAATTCTACATAGAAAYGTCACCATTAAAATTGTCACTTGTCAAATTTAATCATATACATGGCCTATCGTACATAAGCTATTAAGAATCTTTAAACTGTTCTTAGCACTTGCTAAATACTGACACCATCTAATGTAAGTTATAATTAATTGGTGAATATATTGATAAATTTATTATAAAGGAAATATTGCATTAATGGGCACCGATRTAGTTACACTGTCATGACCAGACCACTCCTCCTCAATGAGAAAAATCAGTTGAAAACACAGTAAAACATAATGTTCTAGCCTCAAAAACCTGTTAATCCTTTCTRTGCTGGGGAGACTGAATGGCTGATTCAGAGGACAAAAGTTTCCTACCAGGATTTAAATGAAATATTTACTTTGCTTGTTTCATTAAAGAAATAAGTTGAGTAAATTATGGTAAAAACAGATACAGCTTTGTTATTTTAAGGTCTCAGGATTTTTGTTGGAACAAGCCTTCTCATGTGTGTCTTTGTTTGCAGGAAGCTGCTCTGTGCAGACAACTTCCCATGGACTCAGAAAGCATGGTCCCAGTTCAGACAGCTGTGAGCAGCCCTGCCATGAGCCAGGACATGAGGGCTGTGACAAACAACGGATCTGATCCCTTCCTGAACAGGCAAGTTCATTCTTCTTCATTGGGCAGTGGCTTCTGCTGCCTTCTCCAGACTCTGAAATAGTCCCTTTATCATTTTCTTTTGTATTGTGGTGTGGCTGAGTGGCTGACTTGAACTCTTTCAGTTTATGCTTCAAGAAAGTCAGAAAAAGCAGTAAATGGTAGCAGTGGTTTTCATTGTGTTGTCGGTGTACGCAGAAACCCAGCTAGAATAGGTACATGACCTAGTTATAAACACGTGCAGTTCTTTAGGCTGTCAGAAATGATTTCAGGCTGAGTTATTTATGCATGTGTGTCTTTCAAAATTTAAGAATGACTTTGTTATTTGGGCTGATGTGACCCAAATCTGATGTTGGCTGATCAGCGGCCTGCAGTTGAGAGTGAGGCTCAGTATCTGCTTTAAAAATGTTGCCTGCTGTGCTCTCTTCCAACACTGTGCTTGGGGACTGTGTCACCAGAGCCTGTTTTAAAAATGTTACCTGCTGTGCTCTCTTCCAACACTGTGCTGGGGACTGTGTCACCAGAGCCTCTTCTCTGAGTGTTTCTCATGTTTCCATTTACAGTGGCCCGTACCATTCCAGGGAGCAGAGTACAGACAGTGGYTTGGGATTGGGATGTTACAGCATCCCAACAACCCCTGAAGATTTCCTCAGCAACGTGGATGAGATGGATACAGGTAGAGTGCTCTGATTCAGCTTCAAATGCAGTCATATCAGTAACTTTGTATTATGACTAGTCATGTTTTATAATTGCATAACTGAATGATAATCTCTGTCTTTCCTTTGAGCACTGCTGGAAAGAGCCTTTTGTGCTTTGCAGATCAAAGTAAGGATGTGAAATGCATTCTTACAAGAACGTGTATTTGGCACCTAAACACAGTTTGGAGATTTTGTGGTGATGTTTGTCCCCCTAAGAAAGGGGCAGTTCTGTTGTTTTAAATTGCCCACCAGAAGGAGTTTGGTACTGAAAACGTTCTTCTTTCCATTTTATTTTTTTTAGGAGAAACTATAGCACAGACATCAATGAACATAAATGCACAGCAAACACGTTTTCCTGATTTCCTCGACTGTCTTCCAGGGACAAATGTTGATCTTGGGACTCTGGAGTCAGAAGACTTGATCCCCATTTTCAACGATGTGGAGTCAGTGCTCAACAAAAACGAGCCCTTCCTCACCTGGCTGTAACCAAGCAGTGCTTTTTGGGCCCACAGTGCAATTCCAGTTTCTTTTTCCTCTTGAGATAGGCACAGAATATCTGAATATTCTCAAGAGATACAATCTGCTGCCTTATTGACTTTTGTAATCTTTAGGGTCAGTTTAATCTCTGTCTGGATTTGATTGATACTAATTTAAAACACGTTATATATTTATATATAAAAATAGATACATTCATATATATTTCTTAAAGAAACCCCACACTACATTTCCATGTACATTTTTACCTTTTCAAACCCAGCTTTTGAAATGCTCCACTTTTTAGGACTTGTGCATGTCCTGGCTGATCTCCTGGGTGCTGATGGACCTCACAGACCCTTTGGGAATCACAAAAGCTCCACTCCTGGGTCACTGGGTTCAGAAAAAGTGCCAAGCATCAGGACGTGAGAGCAGTTTTATTACTGTGTTTGTGACAAAGCTTTTTTTTATCCTTTTACTTAAGCCTTAAAAATATCCTTTAGTCCTTAGTAACTAACTGTTCCATATGGAATACAGGTTAAATCTGATCCATATAAGGTATAATAATTCCCATTATATATTTGTAAAGGCACAAACAATACTATAGCAGGTTTTTTTTTTCAGTATATTTTTCTATATCGTTTGCAGAAAATAATTTCTTTCAAAGTACCAGGATTGTTTAGCAGCATTTTTACACTACAATATTGTTACAAAATAAAACAGGCTGGTACTGACTGTTGCCTTTTAAAAACAAAGCAATGTATTGTAAGCAAGCATTTTTACAATTTCTTGTATTTTTATGTTTATTATATTAAGCACTACAGTTTTGTAACTTAACACATGAACAAGCAATTTTTTTATATCTATAAAATCCATGGCAAGTAAAGTATTCTTTTAAAATCAAGTCTGGAAAGTGTGGCACAACCTGTTGATGTCATACGTGAGGGAACAAAGCCTTCCTCATACTGTTTTCAGTCACGTTTTTAACTGACAATGTCAAAATAAATGTAGTTGTATTTCTGAAAAAAGCCTGTAAGTGTATCAGGGCCCTGCTAAAGCAGCTTTGGGACTCCCCTGTAAAGCTGCTGATTTTTTCTGTCTTTCACTCACTGTAAGAGGTGCACAGGACACGAGGTGCTGTGTGATCCTATCACAGAATATCCCACAAATCTTCCTTMGCAGAGCTTTGGGACGGAGAAGGCTTCAAGGACACCAAGCTTGCAGTTCCCCTGAAATGCAAATGAAGTCCTGAAAATGTTTTAATGCTTAGAAATAATTTTATTTGCAATTAATGGTTTTAAGCATTTTGTATTGAAAAACAGGTCTTTTAATGAAAGGCATTAAAATGTTTCTCTCAGCCTAATCCAGGCTGTTGAAAAGAGAAGAAGAGCTGTAAACGTGTTTTTGCCAGGTCTGATAACACTTCACAAGATGTGACTGATGTGCCAAATATTGACCACTACAGACTCTTTTCCTTCYGTTTGGGTGAAGGGAGGTGAAGAGGTCAGAGATGAAGTGCTGGGAATGCAGAGTAGGTTTAGAAGAGAGGTAATGAGTGTGGATCCTTGCTGGGAAGGGGAGCTGCAAACAGAGATACAGCAAAGGAATCTCCAGTGAAAAACACAGCAGGAGAATTCAACAACCAGTAAATGAGCGCGATGAGCTGCTGAGTGCAGGTGATGTCACAAGATGGAAGAGAAAAAGCACACACTGACATTTGGAAAGAGGAGATAGAAGGCAAAGGCCTGCAGTTGTGAAGTTCTATTACGTAGGTAAAAGTAGCTTTTTTTTTGTTGTTTTTTATAAAGAAAGATGTGAGCAGAGTCGTGTCTGCAGAGAATTTTATTGCTGAATGGGCATTGTGTTCTTTTTATTCTTTCGAGGGATTGGGGCAGGAGTTATTTTTGCTCGTTTTGCTGACTGTTGAGACAGCACAAACTTCTTTCCAATAGACAGGGAACTGGGCAAGGCTGACCAATATTACTGGAATTAGGTTTAATCTCTCACTTTGAAGCATTTCTTCAGGTTGTTCGGCCTAAATGAAAAGCAGGAGCTCAAGCTTTGTTCTTTAGTGCCATGACTGATGTTGGTGGAACAAGAACTGGAGATTTTCTGGCCAGCCTGCAGTGCCTGGTGCTGCAATGAGCCCCAGCAGCTCTGGATTTGAGTTACTGCAGTGATCCAGGTGCCAGTGCCATCAGCACACTGCCTTTAGAGAATGTGSTTTGTTCATTTGCAGGGAATTTGTACCGTTGAAATGTCAGTTTGTCCTGACAGAAGATTTTCTGTGAGTTGGTGTGGCTGATTCCTGCCCGGCCACATGCATTGTTGTCCCTCTGTATAGGGAAAACTTTCTGTTGAAATCACATCAGGTATTGATCAGAATGGTGAAGCTGCAAGCTTGATTCTCTCTTTCATTTGTGTTTCTGGTGGTTGAGTGTCTCGGTGCAGAGACTTTAAAACGGTGAAGCAATCATTCATGTGCTCATTCAATCAATCATGAGCTGTGTGTCAGTGTTACTTCCACAGTGAAGCAGATGTGGAACAGGAGGGTGCTGTGCACAGCAGCACTAAACAGTCACAGAATCATGGCTTAGCTCTTTACTCAGTGGTGAAGCAAATCCCTGTTTAACTAAAAGTGAGTGTTTACACTGTCAGCTTTTCATTTTTGTTATGAAGAGGATGTGTCAGATGAAGCGTGATTCAATAGATCTGTTTTTCAAAGTTCTCTTTTTAAAAAGTTTCTGGCTTTAAACAGGCTTGTGGCAGAACATTTTAGTGTTCAAAGCATACGGAATATGAAAAAAGAATCCATTGCTGGCAATATTTCACTGTACTATTTCAGGTTTTGAGCATTTACTGTGCTGAATTGTCCACTTGTGGTATAAACACAGCCGATGTGGCAGCGGGACMGTGTGGCTGTGACCATCCCTGAGGGGCACAGGAAACTCTGGGACATTGGTCATGACAGTTCGTATTCTGGTAATACTTCAGAATGTAACCTGGGGTGGGATCGGGTTTGACCTTGCCACAACAAATGCTGTTTGGGGGAAGGGAAGGATTTAAATGTATATTTTAATTACAGAAAAATATGGGTGGTTGTCCAAATAAACTTGTTTCCTAATACATACATCTGTGTACGTGCTACTTCTTCAACCATTCTATTTTTTCATTTTGTTATATGACACGTGAGCATTCKTTTCAATTTTTAATACCTTGCAGTAGATTTTATCTGAACAATCARATCCAACTGTTGTATCCAGGATTCGATTCTGGCTTTTTTTGTGGGTTTCAATCAAACAGAAGAGCCAAGTGTATTCCTTCTGACCCTGTTTGAACAAATGTTTGCTAATTCCTGGTTTCGGTGGCAGTGTGGCCGTACCACTGTCCCAGACAGAGCTGCAAGAGCCGCCCCACGGATGGGGCCCTCTGAGTCTGTAATGTCAGCTCTGAGTTTGTGATGTCAGCTCTGAGTTTGTAATGTCAGCTCTGAGTCTGTGATGTCAGCTCTGAGTCTGTAATGTCAGCTCTGAGTTTGTAATGTCAGCTCTGAGTTTGTGATGTCAGCTCTGAGTTTGTAATGTCAGCTCTGAGTCTGTGATGTCAGCTCTGAGTTTGTGATGTCAGCTCTGAGTCTGT
>NW_026624029.1:99797-104587 GCF_030028575.1 Malurus melanocephalus
GTTCCGTGTCCCGGGATGGAGCGGGATGGAGCGGTCAGTATCGTTCCGTGTCCCGGGATGGAGCGGTCAGTATCGTTCCGTGTCCCGGGATGGAGCGGGATGGAGCGGTCAGTATCGTTCCGTGTCCCGGGATGGAGCGGGATGGAGCGGTCAGGATCGTTCCGTGTCCCGGTCCTTTCCCGGCTCTCGTTCCCCGGTCTCGGTTGCGCTCCCGGGGGGCGCTGGCGCAGCGTGGCCGGGCCGAGCGGGGACGATCCTCTCTGGTTTCCTTTGTGCCCATCCCTGTTCTAAATAGCGCCGTAATTACTCTTAATTAGCTCAGTTAATTAGCTCATTGCGTAATTTTCAGTGCTTACTAACGATTTTTTTCCCGTTTGTATTGTTCTGTAGGTGGGAGCGGTCTGTATTTCAGCAAAAAACATCGCTTTTCATCAGAAAACATCCCTKGTTGTGAGCTGAGCAACTTTCCCTCTGTTGCTTCCCTACTTTAGAAATGAATCTTTTGCAAAGAGTCTCCAGTGAAAGCATCATTCTCCAAAAGGTGACACTGTGATTAAGTTATAATTTTTTGCAGTCTGTTTATTGAGGACAATCAAAAAAGAGAATTAACTGTCTATAGTTCAGCTGTGCAGAGGCACCRGTTTTGTCCTGCTGAAGTAAATGGGCTCATTCACACGTTCCACATGTTGTAATCTGAGTTGTAGAGTAGCTGAGGTGCATCCTTTTACAACAGCTCTCAGCTGAAATTATAAATCAGCTGAAATTATTATCTCAGTGCYATGGAATGTCCAAATTGCTTTGCTTTCACCCGGACACAGCAGCCAACTTTTATGGGTGCATAATGAAACCTCAGCCGGCATGGACATTTCTGTGATTTTATAAGCAATGCTGATATTCTTTCTTTTGACTAATGTGATTTCTACATCTGTGTCAGTAGAAGTTGATATTTGTACAGACTGTAATGATGTGGTGTTTAATCTGCTCCGGGTTCCTGAGGTCTGTCAGCACTTTCAGTGATTCCTGTTTGTGGTTTCTCTCTTACCCTCATCTGTCTGTCCCTGCCTGGCACTGCTCTCCTTTATCTGGGACTTCTTTCCCAAAATTTCCACTGTTTTCTGTTACCAGGATCCACTATTAGCCCCTCTCCTTGATTTTCCTGGATGCTTTTGCTTCTCTTAGAAGCAGTAGCTCGCTGGTTTTGGGTTTAGGTGTCATAGTTTGCTGCCTGTTGTTTCTTATCCCAATAGCTGTTTCTTATCCCCAAAGTTGTTTCTTATCCCAAGAGTTGTTTCTTATCCCAACAGTTGCTTCTTACCCTAATAGCTTCTTACTCTTTATGCACTCTGTTGATATCAAAGCTGTTCACTGTGCAGTTACCCATCCCTTCACATAAATAAAACAAGACAAATGTGGGATGAGGTGCAGGGCAGCTGCTCACACAGATGAAAGAATAAATGTGAGATGGTTGCACAGTGGGTGTTGAAATAAAGGGAAATCTCAGATTCCTGGGACACACAGCTGCTTCTGTGCAAGATAAGAGACATTAAAAAAACATCTTCAGTGTGGTTCTCTGTACCTATATCAAACTGTTTAACGTTTCTCCATATTGCTCAGGAGCTTTCAGTGCTTTTAAGTATTTTTAAGTATTGCTCGTGTAAATGTAAAGTACATGAAACCCATTTTCTGAAAGTGCAGGCCACAGAATCTTATTAGAGGAGGAAAACTTTAGGGAACAGATGTGGCAAATACTGAGAAGTGTTGAGACACTTCCTGGCAAGCTKATTTGTGAACATTTGTGAAATTTGTTTCAAAAACTTTTTAAAGAATCATATTAGTTGATTTGAATCCTTCTAATGTCTCCAATCCCTGTTATTTTCTCCTTGGTTTCTTTGGGAAGCAGTGTTTTCTTTTAAACTTTTAAAAGTTCTTTCTAAAAAGTGTTTTTGTCTTTGAGCTCTCTGTTGCCTTTCCTTTCTCTTCCACAGCACTGTGCTGAATGCTGCTAAACTGAACTTTTGCAAAATGATTAATAAACAGCATTTWCATTCCTTTTCAGATTGGAAGCTTTGAGGAGTTGCCAGCTACCCGACTGACCTGCACAGAAATTGTAACCCAAAATTGAGAATACCCTCTTTTTAAMATGGAAGATGTTTTAAAAAGATAAATATGAAAGTGAGTGTTGAATTTCACTTGTTTTATTCCACRAGGAGGGATTTCAGGAAGGCTGGGAAGGGAGTCCGGGCCTCATAACGTCGGTGGAGGAAGAGCCCTTCATCCTCATCCTCTCAGTGCACCTTTGGGCTGTTTTGTGTCTGCAGAAGGGATTCCCCCGAGCTCAGGAGGGTTCTCTGCAATATTCACGTTCTTCAGACAGTTCCATCTCCCTGGAAAATAAAAACATGGAGGTGATTTCCCAGCTGCTGCTGCTATTGTTGTGACTTTTGAAGGATTTTGTTATTTCCTGGTGGCAGCAGTGCAGGGTTTTGTGTGTTGAAATCACGATCATGGAGCTGGAGGAAGGCTATTTTAGCTCTTCAGACTGTCTGTAGCTCATCAGTACCAAAATGCCAAAGGAAAAGCATCAGGTGCTCACCCCACAGCATCCACAGCCTTTGCAGTTGCCACAGAGGGTCCCGAAGAGTCCGTTCAGCACCTGAATCGCACAGAGAACGCCCTGGACCAGACTCATCACCAGCAGCAGCGAGAACAGCGTCAGGTGCCACGGGACAATGTTGGCAGGAGAGAGACACAGGTCCCACAGACTGTGGTCACTCAGGTAATTCCTGCAGGAGAAAAAAGCACTTACAGGGAATCTGTGTTAAATAACCCCACAATGAAAATTGTCACTGCKGGGACACGGCTGAGATTCTGTTCAGGGAGAATTTCCATTGTCACATTGTTCTCTAAAATATGACTTAGTTTCCAGACAAATTGAAGTTTGTCTAAACTAATTGAGTTTCCAGACAATTGAGTGATTTGAAAAAAGAAAACCAAGATATCAGAAGGGAGCAATTGAAGGCGAGTGGTGTTTGATCCAATGGAAGCATTTTTAGTGTTTTGGGAAGAAAAGATCTCAAGCAGCACGTGCCAAATGGGTTTTGTCTCTGTCAGGGGTGGTTTTGCTGCTTTCACTTGWTTGCAGCATTTTTTGGGGGGTGAACAAATAATCCTCTACCTACACACTTCTTGTTTTCATTTTTTTTTTCTCTTTTCAGCCTGAAGTACAGGTTTTTTTGTGTATTGTGCAAGAAATGCTGCCAGATCACTCCTGCCTGGGGCAGACTGCATTATCAATCCTGAGGTGAGGAGGAGTTTAGTGCAGCCTTTGCTGTTCTGTTTTAATCACAGCTGCTCACTTGACTTCAGCCTGAGCTGAAGGATTTGAGGATTTTGGAGGTTAAAAATGGTAAAAATACACGACAGGGAACATGTCTGAGTGGCAGAGCATGAGGAGCGAGCTCAATTTCCAAATGCCTCAGCCAAAATAAAATTGTGCATAGATACCGATGATTTGAATGCCATTAAATTTCAATATAATCACAGAATCACACAATAGTTTGGGTTGGAAGGAGCCTTMAAGATCATCTGCTTCTCATCCCAAAATCAACCAGGAGGAGCCTGTGCTTTTCTCTTTATTGGTCCCTTTGAAACTCAGTAGTTTTGATTGCATTTCTTACATCTCTGCTGCTGAACCTTATCAAGTGATGCTGTGGGCACTTCCAAGACCTCTGTAATTTAGAGAAATTGTACGATTCTCATTTTTACACAATGGATTTGGAATTTCARTCATATCACAAAACATATATATTTTTTGCTGATTGTCTTGTCTTACCCGTCTCGGAAAGGGTAGRTCCACCCTCCTATAGTGAAACATTTGGGGCCTTTGTTTAGGGCTACTGCTGACAAAATAAAGCAATATCCAGCTCCCACAACTCCAATTGCAGCAAATATTATCGATGAAAACATCTGGTGAAGAGAAAAATAACGTTATTTGGGTTCTCTTTGGAACAATGAAATGCACTTTGGCAGCCAAACTGTTCTGTCAGGAGCGAGACTGGAGCCTTGGACCACTCCAGGTATTAAAATCTACTTTATCCTTTTAAGTTAACTCTGGTATCTTGTTGATATTTGGGCCAAATAATTACAGTTTTCCTTCCCTAATCTCCCTTTAGGTTTATTATTAGTATATTTTATTTCCTCACAGGAAATTATCAGTGCGGAATTAAACTCTATTAATCTCATCTATTGATCTCTATTAATCTCTATTAATCTCCATTAATCTCTATTAATAACTATTAATCTCTATTAATCTCTAGCAGTGCGATTGGAATGGGTGGCAAAGTTTGTCATTATTTTTGTGGCTTTCTATTACACCATTTTCATATATACTGATATGTAAGTAAATCATGCAAAAGCAAATGCCATACTTGAATTCTGGAATTCTTTTAGCCATAATAGTTTGTAGGGAGTGTCCTTTATTGGATTAAAATGATCCAGGTGGAGGAAAACCTCCATACTTTCATCTTTAGGTTGGAAATTACCATARCAATGTGAGTTTTTGTTCAGAGCTCATCACAAGACTCCTTTCTTGAATGCTGACTTGCATTTTTCTGTTGCTAAATCTGATTGGGCTAACTTAAAAATTATCCCTATGTAGTACACACCATAATAATGTATTTCTGCTAAAATACAAGATCAAATTTGGCTCTTGGCCGTGCTGATGTTGGTAACAACAACAGGACTCTTGTGGTACAGGGGGCTATGTTCTCTTGCTGTATAAATACAGTCAG
>NW_026624029.1:104945-108708 GCF_030028575.1 Malurus melanocephalus
CAGTCAGCTGCACTCTGCCGTGCCTGCCAGCAAAGATTCTTTTCCTATTTGTTTTTCTCCTTTTTTTCCCCAGTTGAAAATTTGTTCCTTTTAAAAAATTACAAAGATCTGCTTGATCTGAACRATTTGTTTTGAAAGGACACATTTTCCTGCTCCTATTATCTTTTTCTTATTTAGTTTTAAAACTAAAATGCCTCAGATGTTTACCAGTGTCTGAAAATATCCTTTTGAAACTTTTCTGGTGTGAAAGGAAGCTATAAATTCAAAGTGGAGCCTGGTCTACACTGCTTGAAGCTTGGATTAGGTGATCTCCTAAGGTTTGTTCCTTCCTGAATTTCCCTGTGACCCCAAAGAGATCCTCACAGCCCATTTTGTGAGCTGGGAATTAAATGTCTGACTGCCAGAGGAATTTTAAAAGCTGCCAACAAAAAAGGGCTGAAGATATAGAGCTGTTGTACTCTGCAAAACAAAACTTCCAGCAGGAAGTTTTAATTGTGGCAATAGCTATAGCAAAACCATAATATTGTGGTAATAACTGTAACAGCAAAAATCAATGAGGCATTGCCATTGTGGTACCCGTGGTAAAACATCAGAGGCAGAATGTGATTTTTACAGCTGCTATTTTACATCTGTCTGGGTTCCTCCTGTGAGAGGAAGGTACATATAAGCAATTACAATATAATATAATATAATTTAGCTTTTCTATAATATAATATCACATAGCTTTTATATAATATAATATAATATAATTTAGCTTGTATATAATATAATATAATTTAGTTTTTCCTTTTTTGAGCGTATTTCCTTTGACTCACCGCAAACCTCTGTCCACAGCCCCGGTTGCCGCAGCATCCACAGCAATCATTGTTCTGAAGGCCCAGAAATACCAGGGCAGGAAAGATCATCTGCAGGTAACAGAAATGCACTTGGAATCGGGATGGATTCAGGTTCCATCATCTTTTCAATACAATAGCTCTGTGTTTGTTTTTTCTTATCRTTAGGCTAATTTACTTATTGCCAAACCTTTGGATAACTTATTTGCTTATCAAAGAGGAATTTGCAGTCCCCAGAAAATCCAGCAGTGCTGGGGGCAGGAATTGCTGGAATCTGAATTTCTGTACTCACCAAAACACCCGAGCCCAAGATCCCTCCAAAGTACCAAACCTCTGTCGTGATGTGTTCAYTGTCTTTGGCCACTTTTCCTCCGGGGAAAAACAGCAAAATGTTGGCGAGGGTGCAGAGCACAGCCAGGGGGATGAGGGTGCTGCCCAGGCATTTGGCACAGCCTCCCGTGCACATGGCTTTGAAAGGAATTAAAACTGCAAATTTAAAGGAATTTAACTGCAAATGCAGTTRAAAGCAGAATAAAATCTCCCAGGCGTTCTCAGAGCTGGTTTGTAAACAGGAGCTCCTCGGTGCTCTTTGCAAAGTCCAGGTTGTGTTTCGGTGCTGTCAGAGGATCTGGGGCYGTGCAATGCTCTGTCAGTCGATCCAAAATGCAAAATGTGCTGGGTTTTATAGCTCCTGGCAGCCGTGATGTCAATTTTCTGAACGTCTGTAAATGAAATTATGTTCGGGGCAACCTCTGATTTTACTATGACAACCCTCAGACTCTGTTAATATTTTACCAGRGTGGCTGAGACACTTCCCAATCTGGGCTCAGGTCATGGGTAGATCTCTGTCTTAGCTCTGGATTCATCATTTTTACAATACCTGATCTTTCCTCATGCTAGAAATGACTTATCTGAATCAGAAACGCTCTCATATTTCATAGCCCTCTTCACCAAACGTTGAGCCATGTGATGAAGATGAAGCAAAACCTGACAGTATTTTCCATAGATGGTTAATTTTTCAATTGTGACATATGCCACAATTTTAAGATAACTCACAGGTTTTTTTTTCCTTTCATAGGAGAATATTTKGTATCACATATACTTAGATTTATTCAATAAAGGATGGCAAGAAATTCTTGTCATRTATTAGGAAGATCAGAGGATGATTTCTTTGTGAGGACCAGTCCTAGGAATTCCAGTGTCTGTAGTGCTGAGCAGACTCCTGAAGAAATTATACTTTGTAAAAGGTTTTATTCAGGGATTTAACACAAATTTTTGAATTTTTGAGTGGCTCCTCGAGCTGGCAATACAATGCAATTGTAGAATTTTTTCTGCAAACGGTGATGTCAGAATGGGAGGCGCTCCTTTCTGGTGTGCTTGGAGAGGGTGTTTCCTTTTTCCCTCATCTCCTGAACCATCCAAAGTCCATGCTGTGTGCAGAAGGATGAAATGACACATTTCCTGGGGAAAACTGGAGGCATRTCAGGCCACTCAGATAGTTTTGGTTATTTCATGGTGATGTAAGCAGCGATGATATCTCAGAAATGTTGGATTTTGATGAATCCGGTAATTTGGAAGCGTAGACAGGCGTGTCTGGATCAGGTTTTGTGTCATTGTGAGCTCATCAGACAGTTCTGAGCTGCAGTCATGAGTGTGGCTGGGTCCATATCTGAACGTGGTTGGGATATCTGGAGTTTGATAAGAGTCACAAATACTGACCCTCCCTTAAACTGAGCCAGGAGAGAGGGAGACGCTGCAAAGTTAGGGGTGGGATGGGATTTACAGCAGCATGGGTGAAAACAGGTCTGCTCCAGCCTCTGCTGSTGCTAGGAAATTTAAGTATATGCATATATGTATATATATATATATGTATATGTGTATATAAAAAAATATCTAAAAATTTTTATAAAATATACATGGTGACACGGCAATGTAAAGCAAGAAATACAGAAGGGCATTCCTGCATGAAATTGCTCTTGACACACTTAAAACAATGTGCAGTTGCTCTGTGTGTGCAGTTCCACTGAGGGCTGGACAGAGTTTGGTAAAATGAGCAAAAGTTCCTTTCTTTGAAGAGAGTGCAAAGGAGAAAGAGCTGAAAAATCCCTCCCTCCACGTGAGCCAAATCTTCATATCAGTGAGGGATTGTGTTAGTACAAACTGTCCTTTGAGAGCTCTGAAGAGCTCTCTGACAGCTCTGTATAAAGCTGCAGGTAACTATTAATTTGTGTTAAATTAACTATTAATTTGTGTTCAATTAACTATTATTTTGTGTTAAATTAACTGTTAATTTGTGTTCAATTAACTATTGATTTGTGTTCAATTAACTATTAATTTGTGTTAAATTAACTATTAATTTGTCCAGGGGATGTGATGGGGACAGACTTTGCTTCTTTTGCCAGAAATTCAGCAGCTCTTTCGCTGTGAAATCGTGGCTGTGGACAGGCTGTTGATGTGCACAGTAAATAACTGCTCAAATCCCCTGMCCTTTGTCAGAGCTCAGATAAAGAGCTGATGGCAAACGTGGCTTGGACTGGGTYGTGTTTTCAGTGACACATCACTGTGAATAAAAAAAAAGCCAAGTATGCTATGAAGAGTGTTTAGGAGAAGTTGGCTACTGTAGTGTACTGTAACTCCACTTTATATTTATTTGCTGTTTTACTGTTCTGTAGTCATGGTCTGGTTTATATAGCATTTTACACATATTATATATCATTTTTACACACTCACATTGTCCATTCACCAGCCTTCCCAGCAATGCCCTTTTCTTCTATAAGGGTTTTCATAATTTATTGAAGAATAATAATGGAAAAATCTAGGGTTTTGTGAATTATATGCTGTTTGCTGACTATCCAAAGCAAAGCCCTCAGAGCAAGGACACGATGTGCTATTCCTTTTATCAGACTATCCGTGCTTTTTTTTTTTTTTTT
>NW_026624029.1:108782-109380 GCF_030028575.1 Malurus melanocephalus
GTTTTGGAGGGAGGACAGGACAACCTCTGCACCTTCTCCAACCTCTCTGCCCCTGCAGTTCTTTTCTGTGCTGTTTCAGCTTTAAGAACTTTACTTTTAAGAACTTTTACCCATTTCTGTGTCTGGAGCATCCCCATTTTTGGGGCTGCATTTTCCCCCTCAGTCCCTCATCCTGCACTTTGCAATGCTGAAATCTCCGTCAGCCACAGCAGCAAAGAAATTGCTCTGTAAATGCAGATGGTCTCAGGSAACTGTTTTGTGTTGGACACTGCTTGTGCTGCAGATCATGGATCAGTTGTTACCAAATTTGCCAGGAGAGGAGTGGAATTCTGCTGCTGGTGACAATATCCACATTAAAATTCAAATGAACCTTAGCAATGGAAATCTTTCCTCTTGGCACTCCCTGCCCCTCCTTACAGCAGAATTCCCTTGATTGTCCCTGTGCAGCATCTTTTGAGATAAAACTCTGTTGTTATGTGCAGGCTGCTGAGATTCAAATGTCAGCAGAAATAAAGAGGGAATTGAGAGTGAGTGTTGATAACGCAGGTTCAGCGAGGCTGAAAGCACAGGAGGTATTTCAGCTGCAGGAAATGTCATG
>NW_026624029.1:109713-110495 GCF_030028575.1 Malurus melanocephalus
GAGTGTGGTAACTCTTAATTTATTCTGTAAAAAATGCTCTGGCTTTTGTTTCTACTCCAACTTTGATGCAGTTGGATAACCCAGAGAAACATTAACCAGAATGCAGTTTATTGTGGAGACATGTCATGTGTGGGTTRGTGGTTTATTTTGTTTTCTGAAGGAATCCAGTTTGAATGCAAAGCACTGTGTTTTGTGAAACTAAGAACTGCAAGCTCAGGGTTGGTTACAAAATATTTTCTTTTCTTTTCTTTTTTTTTTCAAACAGCAAAATAAAAGGTGGATCTTTTTCACATATATGTTTTCTCACCAACCTATAATGTAGCACGTTTGACAACAATTTATGTGGTTAGTCTTGCTTTATTAAACCTTTTTTTTTTTGGTCAATGGTTCTAAGTGTGATCAGAGTTGASTCGCCCTGAGTAGATTGGTTATCACTTGTGTTAATATTTAATGGCACAGTACCAGGCTGTGCCCTGTTCCTTTCTGAACACTCCCCTATTGTTTGGAGAGATAACACATCTCCTGTATTAATACAGGGATCTGGGATGAGCTGTGCTGGGTGACCTCAGAGTGTTTGTCTTTGTCCAAGGGCTGTGATGGATCCTCACAGTGCAAGCATTCGTTTTTTTTAGATATTTATTTCTGGTTAYGTATTTGAGTTTTGCCTACTTGCTCATGGTTGTGAAAACTTGTGCATCCTGATTTATAGTGAGGCTACAGAATGACAGCTGGGTTCCAAAACGTGTAGGAAAAGGGGAGGATTTTATTAAAAGTTTTGACTT
>NW_026624029.1:110725-118814 GCF_030028575.1 Malurus melanocephalus
ATTCAAGGCACACCCTTTGCCCATTAAAAGGTATTTTTGGAAGGATGCACAAGTCCCCAGCGTGGCTCACRGACACTGCTTTGAAATCCTGGCTGTGTCCACACCCTGCTTGCAGCCTTTACTCGAGGAAACATTTTAATTAAAATCATGGGAGCTGTGTCCAAATTGAGCAACAGAGGACAGACTCTAAACGTGATGGGTTGGTTCCCTGCTGGGTGAGTGAATGAAGAGTTTTCAAAGCAGGAACATTCATGAGCTGAGCACTACTAAAACCAGAATATTCACATACACAGGTCTTTGAAAGCAGACACAAAACCTCACMAGATTTTTGCAGGCTGAGCAAGATAATTTGGGTTAGCTGGATGTCAGGAGGACATTGTTGGGAGAAGAATGGGAAGTGTTTGATCTGTCTTGACGTGAGAAAAAAAAATTAAAGGTAGTTATTAAAAATGGAAAATAACAATTGTTAAGCAGCAATTGTTAAAAATGGAAAATAACAATTGTAGTAAAGCAGCAAAGACCTATTAGAAACAAGTAATCTGCGGGTTGTAAATCAGCTGAAAAGTGTAGAAATGAAAGAGGTGCACTGATACCTTAACCTAATTGTAAGCAATAGGTTTGAAGGTGTTCAATTAAAAAAATGACTGCATGATGTAATCCTCTTGCCCAATAGTAACATTAAAGTTTTTGCTTGGACAAGCATGGAAGAATAAAAAATGAGCAGGAGTTTGGCCTAAACCGTGGATCTCAATAACCATGATCAAAGAAGCGCAGGGGTATTTCTATTTAATGGTTTTGTTTCATCAGCCTGAAATTAAATAYTGGAGGCTGATGGGGTTTGCAGTCAGGCTGAGCTCAATAAGGTCCAAGATCTTGTAGCTAAAAATCATCTCGATGTTCTGTACAATGACAGCTTTGTTAAAGGAACAGAAGAAAAGCCATGAGCTTGTGCAGAGGCAGAAATTCCCACGTGTTTTAGTACCAGGCTGTGTTAGTCTGGCTCTGTGTACTTTAGATAGACGTGTTTACTTTAATTTATGGGCAGGAGTGTGTTTGAACATAACCAATTATTAGTTATAAAGCTGAAATCTCTTATGGATATGGGCATCRTGCAGCCATTAGAGGACTTTGGCTCCATGCAGAACTTTGTCTCCCATGTGATAACACCAATCATTTCCAGCTGTCCCTCTAAACCTTGGTGTGTCTCAATTGTTTTAGATAGCGTGGAATTAYGGAATCATTTAGTTTAGAGAAGCTGTACAGGAGCATTGAGTCAAATCATGCTGTAACCCATGGACCTGAGTGCCACAAGTGCCCAGCTTTTCAAAGGCTCTGCAGATGGGGACTCCAGCACAGGGCTGGGCAAAGCTTTGGGTTCAGAAATCTTTCCTAATGGAAATCTTTCCCATCTAAACCTCCTCCAGTTCCTCATGGCTTATTGCACCCACTGGAAATTGCTCTCCTGAAATATTCTCCAGTTCTGTACTGGTGTGAGTAGTCTCACCTCATACAGTCCTTTGCTTTAATAAAGTGAGGATGGATGAGTTTTTGTTTTTGTCGTTTGCCAGTGTGAATATATCCTCTGCTTCCACTTTACAATACGGGGTAGGTTTTGTCCTGTAGGTAAACAGTAGTTAATTTTTAACTGGGACAGAACTTTGATGAGTGCCAAGTTTTATTTTCTGCATTTCAAGCAGCAGGAAACCTGGGCCTGAAAATCCATTGCCATTGGAACTGAGATGAATGAATTTACTCTGGTGGATCCCTGAGCTGCTCTCTGCTCAGGCTCAGCTTTGTGGCTTTGGGAGAGGAGGGRTCCCAGAAGGATGAGGAGGACTTTGAGCACAGTGAGGAAATTCTTTCCAACAAAACAAAACTTTCCAGTGCTGGTGAGGACTTCTTGAAAAGATGGTCAGAGAGTCCAAACTGTGCTCCTCAGACAGGATATGATACTTAATTTTTTTTTTATATATTTTCTGTTAATGTTAGGATCTGCCTGACTAAAGGAGCTCCTTTTTGTTTCGCACGAAAGCTTTCTTGGTGCAAAAGTAGAACAGGATTTCAGTTTTATACTCTTAAATAATGAAAATCCCGATTCTGTCTTGGCAACATTCATCCATTCATTCATTCATTCATGATCCTGGTGTTATCAAGACAGAGTTGCTAATGGTGAACTTGACTGGGACTTTGCTGTTAATGTTATGTACAACATTCTGTGTGCACATTTGGGGTTTGGCAGCTCAGCCCCACAGAGCAGTTTGCTCACTCTGCTCTCGATGAGATGGGAGACACTTGGAGGGTTCAGAGAGRGAAAACTGATAGCTTGAGATAAGAAGAGTTTAATAATTAAAATAATAAAAAATGGTAAGGGAAATGGGATGGAAGCTAATATCTGTTGTGATAATMTTTTTATATTCATTGCACATTAATCACTGGCTGGATTAATCAGCAACCACTCACAAAGCATAGGAAGAATGATGTCACGGCTTTGTAATTGCAATGGTTCCACAGGACACGTCTCAATTTTCCTCTAAGAAGTGCTCCTTTAGGAAGCCCTGTGTCTTAGAACCAAGTGTGACTGTTCAGAATGCTGGGAGTGATGGGGAGTGACACAAAACAGCTCAGGATGATTTTCCTGGCAGGCAAGGACTGTTGTTGAGGTGGCTGCAGTTTCCTCAAAGACTGGGGCTGCCTTTAGGGAGGGAAATGCCCCCTGATTTAGCACAGACCCTGGGGAAGGGCTCTGGTGTTTTCATTTTCTGAGGGATTTTCTCCTCATTTTTAATGGACACTTTGTTTTGTTTCCTTTGTCTTTATGGAGAGCCCAGAGCAGGACTGCTTTTCTGCTGTGTAGATCTGTAAAAGAAGAACGTTTATTTTGGTTTTTTAACTTTCCATTGATAAGTCTGTTCTTGGAAGAACTCTCTATTGGAGAACCTGAACCAAAATGTGAACCGAATTCTGTCCTGTCAAATTCTCAAGCTTTGACTCGGTGGGCACAATGCCTGAGTTTAGTTTCTGCTCCTGTAAAAGTGTTTTTTGCCGGGCTCCTGTGCCACCAGGAGCTGTTTCTGAGCGTTCCATTTTCCACCAAAGGCAGATGCCTCTCACCTGGAGATTTCAGGTATTTCTGGTACTTCAGGGATTTCTGGTATTTCAGGGATTTCAGGTATTTCATGGATTTCAGGGATTTCAGGTATTTCGGGTATTTCAGGTATTTCTGGTATTTCAGGGATTTCGGGTATTTCAAGGATTTCAGGGATTTCAGTGCTGCTGTGGAAGGTCCCTGGAGGCAGAGGAACACTGAGAGCAGAATGGATTTGGGCTCAGTCTCATTATCACTAGAGGGAGCTGGTGGAATTCCTCTGAGMATTCCAGAATTCCTCTGAGAATTCCAGAATTCCTCTGAGMATTCCAGAATTATTCTGTGTCACCCTCTGAGCAGAGGATCTCTCTTAAATATTGCTTAGACAAAAAGGGATCTTTTGTACCGTGATTTATTCTTTAATCATGGTTTTTGAAATATTTTTTTAATAATGTTTTGGGGGTTGTCCTAAAAATGTGTGGTACTTTTGTAGAGCATTTTTGAGGTTTTGATGTACCCCTTGGAGGAACATGAGCATGAAATAGTTGGTTTATGATTGACAGCCCTTTTAAGGACCATCTGGTACCAAAGATTCGGTGCATTGAGTGTATACAGTTAAATGGATCGAGCAGAAATCAGAAATGCAAACCTGTGCGTAATAATACAATCCGAGGGAATCAAACTTTTGCTGGCTGTTTTGCAGAGCCAAGGCCTGAGCCATAGGCTGCTGCAGAAATAAAAAAAAGAATTTGTTTGTGCCATGTCCTACTTCTGTCATCATAACAATGCTGCAAGAATTAAGGAATGYGGGCTACACCGTGGTTTTTGTATGTCACCAGAAAACAGTTTTTGAAGTGGTTTGTTTGATTGCAGCATTGCAAGTCCAGGGTCAATAACAGCTGCTCTTAAGGAAGGTTTATGGGTTCTTCCTTAAAGAGAGGAATTYTGTACACTCATTTAGCGSTGGCTCTGCCCYGATTGGAAGCTTTTGTGTCCCTRAATGGGTTGGTTAAAAKGCAAAACTGCTTTTGTTGCATTGCMACCGACTCCTCCTCAGGTCGGCATTATTACTCATAAATTACACCTTCTCTGCATGTGTCAATGTGAGTTRTTAAATACAAGTGTGAGCACCACTCCAGGGTGATTTCTGTGGCTCAGAGGAGTTTTCTGTCCCAGAGTGGTGGCAGAGACCGTGATCAGATGTGGGTATGTGTGTTACAGATGTGTGAGGAGCAGTGGCTCTCATGGAACACGCTCAGAAATAGTTCATTCATCCATCTGAGGAGCTGGGATTTAATGAAAATAATCTGGAGGCTTTCCTCTGTCTGTGGCCAGGAGAGCATGGGCACCAAGGACATGTGTGTTACAGCTCTGATGGGAACAGTGGCTCTCATGGAACAGCTTGTGCTCAGAAATAGTTCATTCATCCATCTGAGGAGCTGGGATTTAATGAAAATAATCTGGAGRCTTTCCTCTGTCTGTGGCCAGGAGATCACGGGTACCAAGGACTTGGTGACAAACAAAATAATTTGGTGACTGTCAGTCCATCCATCACCCAATGTGCTTTTAGAGGCTGTGGGGACAGGGACAGCTATGGGACAGTGTTTTTGTGGATGGAAATCATGTGGACATTGAGAAATGGATGGGTCAGAGGGAGTTTGAGCCTCCTGAGGTCACCCAGAGCTGTGTTTGCACAGCAGACCCAGAGCCAGCAGGAAACTGCACATTCCCAATGTTTTCATTTGTCTGAGCTGGAATTGCCCTCCACGAGCAGCAAGCTATTAAACACCAAAATAACAAATGATAAAAACTTACAAGACAATACAAGTGGGAATTCAGAACCTGTGTAAATGCACATCTTGCATTACTCAGTCTTTCAAAATGAATGGTGCAGCCCATGCCTGTTCTAGTGCCCAAACAGTAAAAGAAAAAAAGCGTTATTGAAGTTGTAAATAGAACAGTTTTCAAATCTTTCGTTAGGGTAGGGTTTTAAATGCATGTCCCACCGGTGACATGTTGGTGTGGTTGTTGAGGTGGGTGGTGGCATTTGGGGAAGGAGCTCTTGGGGCTTTTCAGCCCAGCACAAGAAAGGAAGATTTCAGTCGAGTGTCCCTCTTGTTCTGCAGGAGAACGTTTGTGGTTATTTTAGTCACTGGAGGTGAAGCACACAGGAATGGCCAGGCTGTGTTTCCACAATTGGAGGATATTCCTCMTAACGAAGGAAATCTCCAAGGTCAGGAGCTACAATACCCGGAGAAGTTACATCACAAAGCCACAGCTGTGTCAGACTGCTCTCTTCCCCCACTTCCCCCTCTCCCCTCCCTTCTTTTTGCACACAATTTCTCAGCCTCAGTGCTGCTCACAGCTTTTGCAAGGATAGAACAGATTTTACTTGTGTTTCATGTGTTTTTTAACTGTTAATGTGTTATTTAACTATTAATGTGTTATTTAACTATTAATGTGTTACTTAACTATTAAGCACACCCCACCCCACCTTCAAAAAAAGAGACCTGAATGAGTGTTTTTWAAAAAGTCTCATTATATTCTGCTRATATCCATTATATTCTGCTGATATCCATTATATTCTGCTGATATCCATTATATTCTGCTAATATCCATTATATTCATGAATCTTAATTTCTATAGGTAGCTTTGTATCTCCATTTACTGTGGGACTGGTACGTGTAACATTTGGAAATCTTGGAAACAATCTGTTTCTGTCTTGGCATTTTTCCTTTTCTGTGTGTTTCTATACACGATATTTCAGGTATTTCTCTTTTTTTTTTTTTTTTTTTTTTTTTTTTTTTTTTTTTTTTTTTTTTTTTTTTTTTTTTTTTCTTTTTTCCCGAAGCAGTATTTTTCACCCGTGTTTTCTTGGTTTAGCTGTTACTAAAATATTTACTAAATTGCTGTTAATCGAAATTCAGTTTGTCTAAACGGCAAGAACAAGGACACTCCTAAGAAACCTACCTGTTCATTTTATTTGTTTTCCAACCTCCTCGTGACGTTTTCTCTTGTTCAGTCAACAGGACAGCAAAGTGAGAGGTTGCTCCACATTCTCCTCCTCGTTGCTGCAGACCTTATTCCGTTTATACCCAAAACTATGACTCAGAATTGTTGGAGTCATCCAAGTCTTTCCCGGCTTCAGSTTGTTCTGATTCAGTCTATAAACCTAAAATTCAAAGGTGCTTCTAACAAAGAAAACAAAATATTTTCCTTCAGTTCCCAACAGAACTTAAGTTGTGGTTTGAGCTCGTGGTTCCCATCTAATCGTGTTCAGCAGTGATTATTCCAAGCATCATAAATTAGACTGAAATGGTGTTCAGTGTTTCCTCCATTGCATTGGGTTCCTCTGCAATTATTGCATTTCAAAAGGGCGTTGGGCCATCCCTGCTCTCACTCTGCAATTGGGAATGGTGGTTGGGAAGAATGARAAACGTCACCCAGGAGCCAGGGAAGCTCTGCTATTTAAGGAGCTGAGAAGAAACGCTGATCTCTTTTAGCTGGGCTGGCAGGTGGAGGATTTCCAAAGCTGCCAATATGTGTTTTGGGAGCTGTGCTAGGTGTGTTGGTTATAAACTGCTCGTCCTTGCCCTCCTCTGCATCGTGGCAAACACTTTACTGTATTTTCCCAATGGAGAAACGAGATTTGCTTCAGAGCATCACCTCAGCAAATACGTGGAATGCCTTCATGGCATTGTAGGTGGAGGCATTCTGGTAAGTAAGAACCTCATGTCTTCCTTCAGGTTTATTCTGGAGGTACTTGGTACTGTCTTTCTCTACTAATTTGTTCATCAAATATCTTGTCAGCTGGAATCTCTGGAGTTGAATTAAAAAAAAAAAAAAAAAAAAAAAAAAAAAAAAAAAAGCTGTATTATCCCATAGTTATTGTTAATTACTACTGGTTCTCTTATCTGCAACACTGTGGAACTTTGAGGCAGAAAAAGTTATGGGGTCTAGTGCACAGAATCCAAATCCAAAAGTGAAGCCTCTCAGCAGGTCACAGTTGGCATAAAGGGTTCAGTCTTAAATTTGTGTTGTATTATTGAGCCATTCTCCTCTTAAATGTCCCTAAATAACTAGCATTTAGATACAATTCCTTAATTTCTATTATCTGACATGTTGACAGTTATTTCTCTGCCTCAGGTATTTATTCAGAGCAGTTGAGTGGTACTTGTCCAAGCATTGCATTTGAATAATAGCAATCTACTGTTTCTTTATGGTTTTCCAGAGTAGTCCTGGGTGTAGCCTTTGTAAGTGTACATTGTTTAATGCTGTTATTGCTGGTGGGAGGATCCTCTTTTTAATCAGCTCCAGTCATCCTTGATTTTGTGCTAAAATCTCTGGAGTATGGATGGTTTCTGTTTCTTGCAGATAGCTTCTGCTTTCCGTTTCTGTCACTGGAAACAGGTTGTGAAATCTTGGAAAAAGGTAGATGTRTGTCATGAGATGTTTGAATTGAGCAAAACGTTCCCAGACTTTTTACCCCAGTCAGACTGGTTTGTCACACAGGCAGTGTTGATTGCTCTTAAGAAACCAGTATATTGGCAGTAGCTGTTTTTAAAAATTAATTCCTTTTAGTCCTCATTGGAATAAAGTTAATTCCTCTTTTTGCAAAGCCTTTTATTTGAAAGATACAGCCTTAATAATTGTGAACAAAAACTTTTAAAGCTGAAATACTTTAAACGTAGCAATACCTCAGCAGTCTCTTTCTGTGCTGAATGTACCCACAAAGTGGCAATGGAAATACTCCCGTGCTGGGGTTGGGGATGGGTTAAAGAGAGTAAAGCTGAATCACCTGCACAGGCTGGCAGCCAAGCAGGACATCAGGGAATGCAATTGGAGGGCTGTGTTTTCTCTGTGCAATGAAAGCAGCAGTGTGCTTTGTGTGCCCCATCCCAGGTCCTCATTCCAGCTGCAGTGCTCATCGGGATTCACAATGACAACGGCGGCTGCCTCGGGGACCAGGGCAGCGGGAAGGGCTGTGCGGTGAGTGGGACTGGA
>NW_026624029.1:119342-136112 GCF_030028575.1 Malurus melanocephalus
TGCAGATGCTGGCCTCTGCTCTGGCAGCCTTTGTGGGAATTCTTGGCTCTGGATACTGTATAATCATCTCGGCACTGGGATTGTCTCAAGGACCCTACTGTTTTACCCGCCCCGAGAGAAACTGGATTTACCCTTTCACAGACTCCTCTGGAGGGTGAGTGTTCTGTTCCTGAGGATGTAACACCTTCCCTCACATACTCACGGGTTTTATTTCAATAATATCCAGAACAGTCATATACTGCTCATATCCATCTCAAACAAAGGATAAAGTTTTAGGGGTTTGAAAGATACACAAACCAGTAGCAGTGGTGGTTAAGAAATTTGTCCTAGCATTTGTCTAAGAGGTGTTTTGTCAGGCTTGCTTTTGAGGACACTTTGCATCAGCATTAAGTGGCACAATGCCCACRTCAGTGACAATGAATTCTCATAAATTAAACGTGACAAGTTTTATAAGCATCGTTGCGTGCTGCAGGTTGGAGAGGGCGAGAAGCTCCTAATTATCCCTAATTAGGGTTCTCCTGCAATAAACGTCTCAGTGTGCTATTCTCCATTAATGTACATAAATCCTGATGTGGTTCATATCATTTAAAGTGCCTGTATGTTTGGCAATCTCAGTGCTGTATCTAACAGTGGCTTGTGGCTGATGTCACACTAGAGGCAGTCTGAATACTAAAAAAGTCACATAAAACTCTTTGCAGCAGCGTTTGAATTTTACATTTCAGTTATATCTCTCCCAAGATTTTTTTTAAAGAAATTAAGATTCAACAAAAAATGTGTGGTTGATATTCCAACAAGTTCCCAAACCAAASAAACCTTGCATGGAGTAAACCACTGCTGTTTCTATTCCCGTTTAGAGTCGATGTACTCGATGCACTCGCAGACTAGACAGAATTTGGTTCTAATAGATGGTGAGTGTCCCACTCTGATGCAATGCTAATATGCTTTTAACTGTTGTGTGCAGRTACTTGTTTGAGTACAACAAGTGGTCTGAATGCCAAGAACCCCAAAACATTGTCCAGTGGAACGTCACCCTCTTTTCCATCCTCCTTGTTTTGGGAGGGATAGAATTCATYCTGTGCTTCATCCAGATAATCCGTGGCATTCTTGGAGGAGTGTGTGGATTGTGCTGCAGTCACGAGGAGGTCAGTAATYTGTAGATAGATGAACATGAAACCATTGCTGATGCCACTGTGGGGTCTGACTCAGCAGTCACTTCTGAGGAATTCTCAAGCAGCAATTCCCTGTACGACTGTTACTGCAGCCCTGTTTGGATTGGCATTTTCATGCAGTGTTTGAGCTTTCAGCTGATTCCTCACTGTCACAGTGACGTTAATCTGCATGAGAGCTCGCAGGCTTTTGTSTGTCCAGGGACAGATGTGACCATCAGAACTCTGTAGGTGATATAAGTGAGATAAAGATCTCCTGGGGCTGTGATCTGTGCCCAAACCATTGTGCACAGTGTAGAGCTTGTCCTAACTATATGGTGTCAGCCTTGTGTTCTGTCCACAGCACCTCATGAGCTACTGATAATGTGCTGCATGGAATGAAAACTGCAGCATCCTTARTAAAAGTAAGATAGGAGAAGGAATTAAATTGCACATAGCTAACAAAATCTTGGATTTGGAGGGTTTTTCAAGGACGGGTTTTTTTTTCAGTGAGTGAGGAAGGGGAGTTTTCTCCAAGTTTCTTTAAAGCCTTGCTAAAGAGTTTGGACATATTCCAAAATCAGTATCACAGCTCTAGTGTTTGAATTACCTTGGCTAAAGTATGAGCCAGATATAATTTGTACCACACACTAKAGATAAGCATGTGTTTCACATTTTTAATTGGCATAGTTAAAGCGTTGGGGCTCTTTCAAAGCTCTCCTCCTGTCCTCCTTGCTCTAAGTGCAGCAGAGAAGAACCACGCTATGGTTGTCTTAAACGTGGTCAGGTTAATTTTCACATTTTTATTTATTAGCATTAGATATTTGCATTCTTTCTGTTAATATGTTTCTCTCTTTTTGTTCCTCCCTGCAGACGTATGTTTGCTAGAAACTTGACCATGCATTGACATCTGTGCCTGACCGTGCTGAAATGAGTATTCTGCGGATTTTTTTAAAACATTCCACGCCTACTGAAATATAAATTGTTGTCCAGGTGTGCTGTTGCCATTAATTTAACTGACTTGGGGCCAGCCTTTTTTGTAAGAGTCATGTTCAGGTTTCCCAGTAACCTGCTTGAATCCAAAGGGTAAAAAATGTATCTTGAATTTCTCCTGTTCATTTAATCTCGGTACAGGAAACTGCCTGAACACGTCACTAAAACGTTTTTATTTATTTTTCTCTTTCTACTGAGACAACAGCGCTGTACTTTGTCCTGCTTTCCCAATAAAGTWGCTCTTTCATTCTGATATTGGAATGAACACAAACTTAATCTAGTCTGGCCTGGATAAAAATGAATTCAAGGTTTTGGTCAGCTGGACCAAAACCAAAGCAACAGTAAAATGTGGATGATTGAGGGCTTCTCAGCATCTTTCTGACCTTCCCCTGTATTTCACAAATAATAAAGATTTGTATTAAAATKACCCAGCAGGTGTCAGTGATTCCTTCCCTGCTCATGGTTAAACCCGGCTTGCCCGGCGTTGGGCTGAAGGGCAGTGCTGGGAGAATGTGGATTTAATGAACTCAGGGTATATATAATATATATATATAATAGGGTATACATAACCTGTTTTTCCTCTTCAGCAGGCTCTGCCAGAGTGGGAATTGCTTGCTTTGGCTTATTTGACTGATTCAGGTGGTTTTTCATCAATAAAGGTTCAACAACAGCCCCGGGCCATACACAGCCTCACATGCGGTGTTTTAGTTCGGGGTCAGGACCGGGTTTGCCAAATTCCCATTTCAGGGAACTGAGGGGGCCCCACAAAGCTGAGCCCAGCTCTGAGCCCCTCCCAAGATACAACACACCAGCAAAAGAGCTCCCAGATGAGAAGAGTTTGTGTTTAGAATCTCAAAATACAAACTTTGTGATAGCATTAATTTGTACCTAAATACATAGAATGTATTAATGTCTTTGTAGTGTCTATTCCTGCTACAGGAGGGAGGGAGGTGAATGTGTGGAGGAAGAGAAGGTGGAAAAGGGGGTCCTCTACCACATAAATTAGAGGGTTTTGCCTTTATTGCTGCATAATGGTTTTTCTTGTACACACAACTAATGAAAGAACTGAAACACTTTTAGGACTTCCAATACACAGAATAATTAGGCTAGGGTTTAGACCTGAAACTTCAGCTCAAATGCAGCTGAATAGATCCCTGTAGCACTAATTGATCCCTGTATCACCAATAGATCCCTGTGGCACCAATAAATCCCCGTAGCACTAATAACAGATCCCTGTAACACTAATAACAGATCCCTGTGGCACTAACAGATCCCTGTAGCACTAATAACAGATCCCTGTGGCACCAATAAATCCCTGTAGCACTAATAACAGATCCCTGTAGCACTAACAGATCCCTGTAGCACTAATAACAGATCCCTGTGGCACCAATAGATCCCTGTAGCTCTAATGCCCAGCATTGCTGCTCACTGTTTCTATTGTCCTGTGCAAATGCCCAGCTGGATTCCTTTGCTGCCTGGTGCATCAGGCAGTGTTTTGGGAGGTTTATCAGTTCCACTGCAGAGAAGGGATTGGTTTAGGTGTATTCATTTCAGCTGCAGAGAAGTCATTCAGACAGGGCAAACATGGCTTTTCGGTAACAGCCTTGGCATCAGCTCATGAATAATGGTAACAATGGAAAACCCCTGCTTGCAACACTTGGCCAGATATTTGAGAAGCTGGCTTACAGGTTTGCCTAATTCTTAGTGTAAAATAGTTGTTTCCTGTTCCAGTGACATCATGTGCGAGCAAAATAACCACTCTATGATTTGGTATTTGCAGAGCTGGGTTTAGAAACAAAGTCGTGATGCMGCCTGTCCTAGTGCAGAGCAAATCCTGCTTCAGTCATCATTTCCCAGGTTAGCTTCTTCTAATCAAAATAATGGAAATAGCAGCAAATTTTATTATAAAATAAGATTCTTGCTACTAATTTTGGCCTCTGCTTTGAAAAGGATATTTCAGCCAATTATATGATCTTTGTGCTTTGTGTTAAAAACTTATTAAACAGGGATTTGATGTGTGTGATTTTAATGCAGCTCTTTTCTCTGCTCTTTATGGCATGAGATTTGTCTCTGCCTGTGAGCCTGGAAAGGCAGGTTTGCAACTAATTCTGATTAGAGGGAGAACTGAAAAAAAAGTGGTCATAATGATGAGAAAGTAAAACAGGAAAAATGGGAAAATCCAGAGTGAGGATTTCAAAATTAGACCACCTAGAAAAAAGGAGAGTCACAGCAGAGAACAGGTGGAAAAATGGTGTAATTGTGTGCAGAGCACACGTTTCCTGGTGTGATCACTAATAATATGGAATTAGTTACAACACACAGCTTTTATTAGAGCCTYATGTGTGAGGAGCCTAAAACAGCTCATGAGGAAACAGAAGGAAAATATCTTTTGATGTTATTGCTTCTAAAATCAGCCTTCATTCTTTGGATAGAGCCCTATTTTTTTTTTTCTTCTGTTGTCTGACTACTACTTTCCTATGAAGTAAAGCCTGAGCTCATTCTGGAGTTATTTTTCTGGTGACTCACAGGGCACAGACTGAGGCTCAGGTTGTGCTGTGAGTGCTCAAACCTCTGTTTCTGGGATGGATTTAATTTAATTTAATGTTGGGGAATGATGACAGTGGGAAAGCTGTCTGACTTGGGTTTTGCACAGTGCAAACTGCAGGCATTTTAAAAAAAACAGCCAGAGCTTTTGTCCTGGACAAGAAGTCACGTGCACTTAGGCCAGGCCTGTGCAAGCTCAGCTGTAAGCACAGAGTGAAACAATCGGGTTTAATTCGCACAACAGTGCAGCTACATCGTGCTGTCAGAAAGAGGAATTGATTAAAAGTGGGGAAAYAAGTCTGCCCTGCAGTTTCTGAGCAGTGTTATTTGGGTTTCTGTACTCTCTGCAAGATGAGCCAGACTCATTCTGCTCTTGTAGGGCAGCAACACCTCAGTGTTCTGTTAAAAATATCTTCAGTGTGAGCAAAGTGTGGCCTTCTGTGCAGAGATTGGGCRTATTTCCCATCCTACAGCCCCCTCCCCGTGTTTCAGGAAGGCTGATAAASTTGCTTCTGTCACAAATTGTGTTGCAGTTCATGTCATGGGGAGGAGGGCATTTTTGAGCASTCGCTAGGAAATGAGAGCTTCCAAGTTCCTTCCTGACTCCTGGACATGTTTCATTTGAAAGGTCACAAAAGAGGATCTTTTAGAAGGGAAATGGCCACTTGAAGATGTGCTTAACGCAGGACAGTGAAATTTTACACAGTGAAATTCCTCTGTTGTGCTGCTGTTAAGCACYTCTGTCCTTGGAATCGCATCCCTCACTGGTCCTTGTGAATTTGAAATGACCGAATCAAGCTGGGGAGGTTAAAACGCTTCTTCTATTTAAAACCTTGCAAACTCTCGTTAGTTTTGAAGAACACAAGTTCCAGAGTTCCTGCGAGATGGCTTTAGAGACTTGTGGAAGCTCCCTGAGCTGCCTGCTGGTCCCTCTGGCGCTTTGGAGCATTGTGGTGAACATCCTCCTGTATTTTCCCAACGGGAAAGTTCTGCACGCTGCCAGGCACCAGCTCCCCAACTACGAGTGGATCTTGGAAGGGATCTGTATCTCAGGTGTGATGGTGAGTGCTCGTTCTATGCATTGGTAGTGATTCTATCATTTGTAATGATTCTGTCCATTCTACGGATCCATAATGCAAATCTATAGATTTGCATTYTATTGCAAACAATATTGGGTTCCTGAGAAGCAACGTGCCTCTGCTTTTAAAGAACGTAGGGATGACTTCAACAAAACCACTGCGGGCAGAAAAACTCAACCAAACTGAAAAAAGAAGTAGTATACTGAATGACAAGTTGTGTATGCTGTAAAGTGTAAATGGTTTTAAAAGGTGGGTTGGGGGTTTTGTTCTGCTGCCTTTTTATTTACRTGTAATTTATGGTTGTATTATGGAGGCAAACTCTATATTGATTTAGTCATCTATGGAGGCTGAATTAGAGCTCTTTTATCCAAATGAATGCATCAGGTACCTCTGTTGTCACGATGAACACACAGAATTGTCTCACTGTGATTAGCACAGCAGGATTTTCCCTGTGACATTTTTAATTCGCTTTTCTGCAGTAATAAACTACCGTGGAGTTGTGCACTGCTCACGCTGTTCACTGTGTTCATAAAGAGCTGTAGCCTCAGAACAGAAACAGTTCTGGGATCAAAGTGCATTGCACACAATCAGTGCTTTAAAAGGGTTCAGCTGCATAAATGAGGCTTTTTATGAGTGTGTTGAACCGTTACTAAAACATTGGACTTTGTGTAGAAATCATGAGCTCTCCTCAAAGCAGAGGAAACGTCTTATCTGTTCTAGAAGAAGAAAAATCTACCACACGGAGGATTCAAACAGAGAAACGGCTGTAAATGCATGAAAAAGTCAACTGCAACAGTGATATTGATATTTTGAGGCATTTTTAGCCTTACAATTATTACTGATTTAATAAAAATACGTATATCATTCTGTTACAAACTGGCCAGCAGCTTGTGAGAGGATAGTGTTGTGATGCAAGAACATTCTCATATTTCCCTTTTCAAACCCCTGCCTCTCTGAATGTTTCTCCGTGTCAACAGTTTGTGGTTCTGGAGCCCAGATCCTATTTATCAAAATGATTTTAGGATCAGGCCTATCCTTTAGTCTAAGAAAATCAGAAAAATACGTGACAAACAAATGAAAGTCCGGGTGAATTCAATGAAAAGCTTCCATTACTGACTTTTTCTAGGTTAAGTTGATAAGGAAGGCAATTCCCTGATCACCCATGTGCCTGTGTCAGCAGGAARGCATTGAATTGATGTGTTTGTATCAATAACATTTTCTTCTTATCACTGGTATTGATTMTTTCACTTGTGAGCTTGGTTTTACTGTTTCAGCCTCTCTGGTGTGGCTGTGCCCAAGCTCACAGTGCTTCACTGAGATGGGAGATGCTTTTGTCAGTCAAGTACAGGACACAAATACAGCAACAGCCTAATAAAACCATTCCAGTTCCACAACTGAAACCCCTCCAATTCCACAAATACAGCATAAGCCTAATAAAACCCCTCCAGTTCCACAAATACAGGGAGAGCCTAAGAAAACCCCTCCAGTTCCACAAATACAGGGAGAGCCTAAGAAAACCCCTCCAGTTCCACAAATACAGGGAGAGCCTAAGAAAACCCCTCCAGTTCCACAAATGAAACCCCTCCAGTTCCACAAATACAGCATAAGCCTAATAAAACCCCTCCAATTCCACAAATACAGTGAGTGCCTAAGCTCTCCTATGGATCAGGTTTAAAATACCAGCACAGCAGAGGAGGTGCAGTCCCTGCCTTTCATGGGTGACGGGGATTTTGGTTTTGGGATCTGCAGTCATCTCATGATGTGAGATGTGATCATCTCACGAGATCATCTCACTGATCTCACGATGTGCCCCTACAGATCCTCCTTTTGGCAGTAATTCTGATAACACTGGAGTGCAGTGCGTTGCAGCGGTGCTGCCACAGTGAGAGCTGTAACAAAACCTACAGGGTGAGTCTGTTTTGTATTTCTGTGCATCTCCTCAGCTTTTGTTTCCAAGCCCTTCCTGATTCTGCGTTTCCAGCACATCCTGCTGCCCTCTCCACTGCTCTGCTTTCGCTTCCTTTCACAGACAATGACTCTAAATTGGGYTCAAGGCCACAGAAAGTGCAGCTTCTTTCTTCTGAAGCATAAGCAGGATGAAAGAAAATTAGACACACACTTTCCCCAAATCCTTGTGAAATAAAATCAGCTAAATAGCTTCTTCCCTTTGCCTGTATTACTTTTTTTTTTTTAGAAATAACTCAATACACGCTCTCTAGGATGCAGACATATTTAATGTGTGGTTGTGTTCCTCCTGTATTTTGGGAAACAACTTTMCAAAAATGCAAGTTTAAAAACCCCACCCGAATAATACATCACCTACAGTTGTAGATGTGTCTTAAGCTCTGTCTTAATCTTTATTTCGTATGTGTATTTTTACTATTCTTTACCTGCTCTTTTTCKTTCTGAATTTTGAGGACTGGGAGGATCAAATGTGAAATCCAGCCCTGATGAAGTTGGTGGGCACACAGAATGACAATGTTTGCTGTTGACACCATCTCCACACAGCGATATTTCTCTCCTCTTTGTTTCAGAGTTTTATTGCAGTTGTGCTAGCCCTGCTGGGAGTTGCTTTCTCGGGATACAGCTGCATCATTTTCACCCTGCATTTGATTCAAGGCCCTTTCTGCAATTCATCCAGTGGATGGGATTACATTTTCAAAGACACTGCTGGGGGGTAAGAAACATCCGCGGAACTGATGGAAGAAYTGGTGGAACAACTCTTGTGGAAGAAATTGTTCATCAAACCAGAACCATTCTCCTGATTCCAGTCTGGTGTTTCTCTGACAGGTACCTGACAGATTTCCCTGCCTGGTCTAAGTGCACAGAACCTGCTCACGGGGTGGAGTGGAACATCATTTTACTCTCCATTTTGATCGTTCTCAGTGCACTGCAGTTCATCATCTGCATTCTCAAAGTGGCTGCTGAGCTGAAACGAACTCTCTGTGGCACCTATTCTGTGTTTGTGCAGGTAACAAAATATTTGAGCTTTATTCCTTCAGCATCTCCCTGGCACTGTCGCTGCAGCAATTTCCCTCAGCTGGGGATCTGCCCTTTTGTTTTGGTTTTTTTCTTTTTCCAGAAAATATGTACTGAAAATACATTTGTTGGTTTGATTAATCCACTTAATTTCTTGTGGTAGACAGTGTTAGGTGACTGCTCACTGCCACCTTTTAAGAATAGGATTGAGAAGAATAAAAAGTAGTTAAGAAATGAACCCTGATGCCAAGTCCATTGCTCCCATTTCAGCAGAGCTGCTGAGCATTCAACATCCAATTTACAGACAATCTTACCAGTGTGAGGCTTTCACAGCAAAGATGAGGGAGATTRGCACTTTGTTTTTTCTTTGCAGGCTGGGATTCTCTGAAAATGGCAAGAAAATCATCGCTGCTTCTCCCCCACCCCCAGAAAAAGAGAGAGATGGCTTCTCCAGAATACCTACTGGTACATTTGAGTGCTACMAAGAAAAATGAAATCCTTCTCTTAAATCTCTTCTCTGTTTTGGATGAAGTATATTTGAATTGTCTGACATCTACATTTTCCTTTACCTGTCCAGTTGCCCYGGCAGAGACACTTTATAATTTTTTTTCCCTCCTACTTATTACAACAATAGGAATGTTTGAATGCAATGAAACTGCTTTTGTGTTGAAATCAGCTTTTTTTATTTAAATAAACTGCTGTAGAACTGCTTTTGTCCTCCCTTGTCATTGCTTAGACCATACGATTATTTGTTGTTTTGAAATGGCCTGGCTCCAACCCCAGTACATCAGTGCACTGTCTGAAGCTGTGATTTCTAAATGAATGAATTTTAGTTACAGAGAGCCCGTGATGGCCACGAAGGGCAGAGCCGACCCTGCTCCTTCCATCTTGGAAGTCCCTAAAGGCAAAAAGCAATTACTGAAAAAAGTCTCTGAAGATTTCCTGTTTGCAGGTGGCTTTGAATGCCTAAAGTTTCAGACACAACAATGGATACATACTCAAAAAAAGTGTCATTGCAAACTTTAGACAGGCAATTTTTAAACGTTTAGGTCCAGTTTTGTTCTATTTTTCRGTGACACACCAACAGGTGCACAATGTTTACAGAACCTGAATAAAGCAAAAGAAGCKTTTGGCACTGGGTAGTGCATTTAGAGAATGGTAACAGTTAAGATTATTTGGATTTTACCTTTTCAATCATTGAAGAATGTGGTTTATCCTGGCTGGCAGTAGATTAGGAGGAAGATAACATTTTGTGGAATTTCTGAGCCTCATTGCAGTAATCCTAAAACTGCTTGGAGAGGGGATGCAACCATTCCCCACCTCCATCCGTGAGCAGCTGCTCCTTTTAATCTCTAGCAAAATRTGCCACACTTTGTGCAAAAATTACATTTCCAACAGAACTGTGGTGGTGGCAGAGCTAACCCAGCACACACTGATTGTCACCCCGGTCCCRGTGATCTCAGKGCCCCTTTTCTGCTGGTCCCACACCCGTTTGGTGGTGGGCACAGAAGGGAAAAGGCAGATCTGTGCAGACAGAGGGAACAGGCAGTGCAGGCACAAATTCAGAGCAGATACACGGGGAYAAACTGTCACTTGTGCCTGACAAGTTGTGTTCTTGTGCCACATGTCATARGAATTATTTTCTCAGTAATCTACAAGCTATAGAGCGATGAAGATAGTGCAGACTGTAAWTAAACTTAAGTCTGTAAATGCGTTTAAATCTGCTTTCAATTCAGTGACAAGATTTACAGTCTACAACAGTCTGAATGGCGACTTGTGCGATTGTAGCTTGGCAGAAATAGAAAGAAATTCTTTGAAGATTATCTGAACTGACCAGSTTACGAGAATCATTTGTTTGCTCCTGACACACAGAGACGTTTTGCAATCGGTTTCATTGTGTTGGCAAAAGCGAACGGGACCGGGCAGGGGGAGGTGAGGATTTGGGGAGAGACAGGAACGTATAAAGGGAAATTGCACCTGCCTGTCCTCTGTGTTTTTGTCTCGTTTTCTACAAGGTGCAGGAATAAAAAATGAAGCTGTTTCACCTGAGCTGTTTGCTGCTCTCCTGCTGCTGCCTGGTTGGGGCGGTGACCCGGGAATATTTCATCGGAATTACAGAGTCTGTCTGGAATTACGCACCCGGCAGTGCCAACGCCATCTCCGGGCAGCTTCTGGAGGAGGATGAGTGAGTAAAGCAGTGCCACTGCTTGAGTTTTGSTTTACAGCTCCGTCTGCTTTACACACCGGAGTCAGCCTGAAAACCTGCTGAAGACACTGAAATGGGTTGTTGGTGTCAGTGGATTTTCTGTCAGACGTATAAGGGAATTTTGATTTTTTTCCTGCCTTGCCTGAGAGTTGCATTTCAATGCTCTGCTAATTCAAAGCATTGGAATATGCGGTGGGGTGTGAATTTGTGCAATGAAATATTGACTAAGTAGAGAATAGAACCAGACCCTGGATTTGTAATGATGCTTCATTTCCAATGTCTCAGGTGCTAGTGCTGACCAGATGACTTTTGCTGTGTTTTTAAATGCAGAGCTTGACCAATTTGCTATTGAGCGTAGCTTTCCTTTTGTTCTTCACTGCTGGCAGGAGCACAGCTGGGCTCTTCCACCCGCATGGAGGAGTTTTGATGTTTCTCTCAAAGCCAGGAGGCTCCTGCTCAGTGAGAGCAGTGAGGCTGAGGATGCAGGGTGACAGGGGGGAGCATCCTGCGGGTCTGAATAAAAAGGAAAATTCAGATCTAAAAGGCATCAGAAAAAAAATATTTGAGGAAGTGTTCCTTTCTTCTATTTTTTTCCAATGCCTTTAAAATTATGTAAAAGCAAAAACAACGACGAGAGAAATCAGAAAAATCTCAAAAATGCAGTTCTCATTTAGTCTGTGGATGAGGGATTAGAAGATTTCCTGTGGTTTGTTTTTCTCCAGTGAGAGCCAACTCTTCAACCATAACCTGCCTCTCCAGGAGGCTGAGATGAAGCAATCAGCTCTGTATTTTTTCCACTCACAAACTCCGTGAGGTGTGAGGAACTGCCAGTGAATCAGCAGTAATAATTTGCATTTTTGGGCAGTACTAATTTCTCTCACAGCATGGCTCGCAGGTAGCTGTGCACGGCACTGCAGAGGCCTGGTCTTTATCTGAGACTCTTAATTAAAACCATTAACATATAAAATRAGTATCTGACACTGCATTTGTTTATTTTCTTTACAGGCAGGCTGAAATCTTTCTCAAAAGAGGACCCCACAGAATAGGAAGCACTTACAAGAAGGCCATCTACACTCAGTACACCGATCATTTATTTAATGTGGTAGTGGAGAAACCTTCCTGGCTGGGTTTTTTAGGTCCCATAATTAAGGGAGAAGTTGGAGATTCCATTACTATTCACTTGAAAAACTTTGCTTCCAGAAACTACACGATGCATCCGCACGGTGTGACATACACAAAAGAAAATGAAGGTAAGCCTGATTCCGTTCTGTGCAGAATTTATCAAAAGTTAATTGTCCCTCTCAGTGTCAGTGGTGTTCTCTTATCWCAGAGAAGATGGTTCAAGTTAAGAGAGATTTAAACTAAAACGCAATCAGTTTAAAATAGGAGCTAAGTTGGATAATTTTTCAAGAGCGAAAYACAAAGCCAAAAGTGGAATTTTAAAGAAGGCAATTTTAGATCAACCTTTTATCTGTGTTTCAACCAAAATAAGGGCATAAAGGTATGTAAAAGATTCACTYGTGGAGGATATGTTAAAATACGTGGATGCTGTGAGGAAGATATTGTTAACAGTGATAATGCACTGTTCCGAATTTGTAACACTAAATTTGTGCATATCACTCTTCAAATATCTTTCATTAGAAGAATTTATCAGAGGTATCAGCCTAGTTTCTAAAGGACTATTTGGATTTTYTCATTACAACTAGTGAGTGTCTTGATGGAGACACTCTGTGGGATCAGAACAATGGTAAGTTATGTAAGTTATGTAAGTTATTATGTAGTGGTAAGTGGATTTTCTGGAATTTTTTTTTTTCTGTTGCTATCATTCCAGCAACACCTGTATTCCTTCAGGGCATATGCAGTTTTTAGGACAAGATTAATAGTTAACMAATGTTTTGCAAATATTCAAATTGTCATTGTTTTACAGTAAGTTTTACATAGTCCCCTCATCATAAATTAAGCACTATCTTTAATGAGCCATTAATTGAAGTGCTCCTACAGACTCCAAAGGCAAATGAAAAGATTCCTAAAGAGAAAGAACGTGCCTACTCGCCTGATTTTAAAGCTGTGGGGTTTAAAGCTATTTTCAGCTGTCCGGTCCATTTTATTGCAGTCAATTTTCAGTGTGCAATTCTGGCACTGCTGTGAGTGTGTGGTGCTAATGGTGGCTCCATGGAATTCCTCAGGTGCTCTTTATCCCGACTCCACCAAGGATTTGCAGAARCAGGACGATGCTGTGGAGCCTGGAGGGCAGTACACGTACACGTGGGATGTGACCGAGGATCAGGGTCCAGCTGAAGGAGATGCAGACTGCATCACCAGAGCCTAYCACTCCCACGTGGACGCTCCCAAAGACGTTTCCTCAGGCCTTGTTGGGCCTTTGATCATTTGCAGGAAAGGTAAAACGTAAATTACCAAGTGAGTAAATAAATACATATGAAAAGTGACTGGTAATGATCGTTGATAAATACCCGGGAAATCATTTCCCTGAAGAGGAGAAGATTGYAATTSATTTTGAAATAACTGCTTTTGATCCTCTCAGTGAGTGTAGGAACTAATTTGATTTTGTGTGTTATAGTGAATATAATTTGCAGAATAATTCAACACAAATCCATACGAGTGAGACGTGCTACGCTACCAATGTGCAAGGAAGTGTCAAAACTGATGCAAGAAAGAGATTAATATGCAATATTTATTCTCAGTAATTTTATAGAATCTGTCAAAAGGGATTTTGGTTTCCTTAGTGTGTCTGTAACTTTATGTGCACAGTCACAYTTAAGAAAAGTGTCAAAACATGGAGTAAATGGTTGCCAGTCCTACTGAGACTAGAGTTAAAACTGACAAAAATAAAAGTAACGTTAGGTACCAAAAGTTTTGAATATACTGCTTTCTTTTTCAGATACAATCRATAGGGACAGTGATCAACACTTTGATGCTGAATTTATCCTCATGTTTTCTGTGGTGGAYGAAAATCTCAGTTGGTATCTAGAGGACAATATCAACACGTACTGTTTAGAGCCTTCCAAAGTGGACAAAGATGATGAGGACTTCCAGGAAAGCAATAAAATGCACTGTGAGAGAACATTTTATTAATGTTGCTTGTCACTGATATAATGAAGTAATATTTTTACRTCTTTCTCTTTTAAAGATGAATTGTAGATTTTTTTTTTWTTWWTTGAGGCTTTTTCTTTGAGGAATAAAAAAGATTCTTTTAAATAAAAATAAATTCAAGAAGTGAYGGCAAGTATAGTATCATCAAACCTTTGGAGTTGTGCCATAAAATTTTTAGGGGCCAAGAAGCTCCTTGCTGGTGTAATTTTCCCAGGCACTCTAAACAGAGCTGTGTAACTTTGTTCTGTTTCTTAATCTTGAGCTCTATACTCTATATATTATTATATATAATACCAGAGTTTAGAAAAGCAGTTTTTGCTGTTAGTGTAAACAAATAAGACACCTCTGGCTGTGACAGGGGTGTTCCAGAATCGTAGCTGTGTAGAGGAAGGATGGGTGTGATACTGGCTTATTTCCAAAGGTATGGAGCTTTCTTTTGAGCCTCTTTCTGTTTCAAAGAGTAAGAGCAATGGGTGCACGATTCCTTCCTGCGTGTGAAGAAAAAATCCGAAAGTGGGTGACATTGACTGTAACAAACACCATTTATTTTAGCCATCAATGGGTACATGTATGGATACCTCCCAAACCTCACAATGTGTGCGGAAGATCAGATCAAATGGCATCTTTTTGGCATGGGCAATGAAGCCGATATCCACTCAGCCTATTTTCATGGACAGACCTTAATAGAAAGGCATCATCGAGTTGACACCATCAGCCTCTTCCCAGCCACATTCGTGGATGCTGTGATGGTACCCCAGAGCCCTGGGGAGTGGCTGCTCAGCTGCCAAGTCAATGATCACATTCAAGGTGAGTGGATGATCATATTGAGGGTGAGTGAATTATCATATGGAGGGTGAGTGAATGGTCATATTGAAGGTGAGTGGATGATCATATTGAGGGTGAGTGAATTATCACATGGAGGGTGAGTGAATGGTCATATTGAGGGTAAGTCAATGATCACATTGAAGGTGAGTGGATGATCATATTGAGGGGGATTGAATTATCATATTGAAGGTGAGTGGATGATCATATTGAGGGTAAATCAATGATCATATTGAAGGTAAGTGAATGACCACATTGAAGGTGAGTCAGTGACCACATTGAAGGTAATTGAATTATCATATTGAAGGTGAGTGAATTATCATATTGAAGGTAAATCAATGATCACATTGAAGGTAAGTCAGTGACCACATTGAAGGTACAGTTCAAGTTTCGGTGATCAGAATGTTTTTTTTTAGCTTGAGTTAAGAGTTTACTGAGTCACTTTTGCAGGGCTCTCCAGCCGGTGATATGCCAGGCAATATTCTCCACTAGGTAACAAAACTCTCACGGTAATTGAAATGCCTACAAGTGCATTCGGTGTGTTTGAGCCATATGTAGCACTGGTGAATAAACAGATGTTCTTTTCTCTTTCTGGTATTATCCTGTATTTTCTTGTATAGTGTTCACCTTATACTTTGTGATTTGCATATCCATCACTGGTGTGAGAATTGTCCAGGGAGCAGAAGGGCTGTTGCATGCAGAGAAAGAGAAGACAAGTGCAGTCTCCCTATGTTTCTCTACCTCTTTTTTTTTTTTCCCCAGGTGGTATGCAGGCTCTTTTTAAAGTAGAAGATTGTAAGAAATCCACACCAGATAACAATGAGACTACAAAGATAAGACAGTACTTCATTGCTGCTGAAGAGATAATCTGGAATTATGGCCCATCTGCAGTCAACCACTTTACAGGACAACAATTAATCGTTGACAGGTRAATGCTTCTAATTAAATAATTTTTATTTTGCAAGCAGAATTGATTTAAGCATGCTAAACAAGGTCAGCCATATGGTAGAAATGACTTTTTAAGCATAATTGCYCATTTGTCCTCATCTGTGCTTAAATATTAATGCAAGAATAAGTATCAGACCAAATTGGGTCAATTGTTTTCCTTGTAATCTTACTATAAATTCTGATGCTACATTAGTAATTGCACTGGGATTAATTATTATGTCCTGTGTAGGCCACAGTGATTCAGGCCTGGTGATTCAAGATGTTGATTATTCTGAGTYAGGGAACTGTTTGCATCTGTTGCAATTTCTTTTACACAGTGAATCTCACATCTTCTTTGAACAAAGTGAGACAAGAATCGGTGGCTCCTATAAAAAAGCCGTTTACAAAGAATACACAGATGCTTCTTTCACTGAACAAAAAGAAAGACTTGCAGAGGAAGAGCATCTTGGACTCCTAGGTAAGAGAGCGTGAAGTTTTTTCATGTCAAAGATTCATGAGAGTAAACTTCCACCGGTAGTGAGCAGTGGATTTCTCCAAGCAGAAATCCTCAGCAGTCGCTGGTGCCTGTGGTTTCCCCAAGAAATAAAGAAACTTTGGAAGGTGACAGTGCCACRGTGCCCAGCTTTGCTGTGGGAGCATGCCATGGTCTCCAAAGGGCAGCTCTGAATTACAGGGCCAGGCTGTGAATTAAATGGCCAGGCTGTGAATTATACTGGCCAGGCTGTGAATTGTATGGCCAGGCTGTGAATTACAATGGCCAGGCTGTGAATTAAATGGCCAGACTGGGCAGGTCTGCTCCTACTGACAGCCTTGCTGCYTCTGGGATGGGCTGGGGCTGTGTCTGTAAATCCCTTTCCAAAGGAGCATTGTCCTAACAGTCACTCCATGTGAGTTGGGAATGGTTGCTGCAGGGCTGTGTGTGATTCAGACCCTGTGATTTAGG
>NW_026624029.1:136657-204750 GCF_030028575.1 Malurus melanocephalus
ATTCCCAACTCTGATTTCCATAATAGGTACCGAATCCCCAGCCTCTCATGTGAGTCCTGGCGCTACCTTTACGTACGAATGGGATGTGCCAGAAGATGTGGGTCCCACAGAACAAGACCCAGACTGTTTAACCTGGCTTTACTACTCRGCTGTGGATGCAGTCAGAGACACCAGTTCTGGCCTTGTAGGTCCTCTCCTGGTGTGCAGGAAAGGGGCTCTGCTTTCTTCCGGGAAACAGGTCAGTCAAAGAAGAAAAAATGGAAATATTTGCATTGTCACAGCTGAATCTGCTTTTTCCTCCCAGATCGCACCAGCTACTCTTCACGTCACAGTTTCACTCACGTCCCTAAGGGGAATATACAATAAAAAGAAAGTGGGGTTGGTTTTCCATCTGGCTCCAGACAGACAGTCATTGCAATGTAAAAACACCACGGTCRGGAGCAGCTGCTGGCATTCCAGCCTCAGCTATGATGAGAATCTCTAGGAAAACGCAGAGATTTGAAAGATCAAAATACAAATTCATTTCCAGAGGTGGTCCCTTGCTGGTAGAAGGAGCATCAGCAGTAGATAGTCACCAGACACAGCGATTACAGAGCTTTCAGATTATCAAAATGAAGTATKAATGCRTGCCGTACTCTATTTGGTGACTTGYACTCATAAATTATTATGAGCATAGGAATTTTTTCCCCTGACATTTTCAGTTCACCCGTTTCTRTTTTTCTTTCTACTATTTCTTCTCAACAGAAAAATGTGAACGTGGAGTTTTTTCTWCTTGCCACAGTATTTGATGAGAATCTGAGCTGGTACTTGGRGGATAATATTTTGATGTTTACACTRAGACCAGATAAAATTGACAAAGATGATGAAGACTTCCAAGAGTCTAACAAAATGCACTGTAAGAAAAATATTAGTTAGCCAAGTATTAATTTCTACAATTAGGATTTTACTTTTACAGTTTCATGTTGGAGGCAGGAAAGGGTACAGTACAGTGTATTGCGTATAGTGCCAGAGACACTTCATTGCTTTCCTGTGGAAAAAAATCCCAAACATTTCAGTGCAATTTCACCTAAATGTGGTAGTTCAAAGTTCAATTAGCATGGTTATGCACCCCTTGGAGCAGACAGAAARAGGAATCTTTATAAGTTGTTTTGCTTGAATTGATTCCCTAGTTTTGCTGATGTGATAAAGTCTTTTATTGATATTCTTGATATTATTTTATTATTGATGTTTCTGTCAGTCTGAGGCACGACAGTACATTGGAAGTGTTTATTAATTAATCTCTCTCGCAGAATTAAGTACTGTACTAATCAAGGTGGGGTTTGCTCTCTCAAATCCTCTCTAGCTATCAATGGTTAYATGTACGGAAATCAGCCCGGGCTTGAGATGTGTAAAGGAAGTGTTGTTTCCTGGCATTTGATGGGCTTGGGCTCAGAAGTYGATGTCCATGCCATATACTTCTCAGAAAACACATTTGTGACTAAAGGAACGAGAAGGGACACAGCAAATCTGTTTCCACATACATTTGTTACAGCTACTATGAAGCCTGATTCTGAAGGTAAATGTCTCGTTTAAAAATCCYGTTACTAAAGCAGAAACTGCTGCTTATGAATGTTTTGTGCATAGAGACTTTAAAGCTTTAAATAACTGGCATTTTACCCTGGTGCCACCACTGTCCATAGGTGCGTTGCAAGGGCAGCAAACTCTAAGGACTTGAGTTCTCAATGCTGGAGCCTTGATATTTCCAGCTCCTCTGTATGCTGAATTTTATTTCTACTGCTGAATTTTATTTCTATAGCTGAATTTTATTTCTACTGCTGAATTTTATTTCTACAGCTGAATTTTATTTCTACAGCTGAATTTTATTTCTACAAGCAGCCATACTGCACAAAGATTTTGGACCTTCTACGAGCACGAACCTGCCTCTCAGCCTCCTCAATTGTTTGTTTTGTATGTGACCTCTAGGAGTTTTTGAAGTGTCCTGCTTGACAACAGACCACTACACTGGGGGCATGAAACAGAACTACARAGTGAAAAAATGCCACYGGTSGAATGTCGATTTATCCATGTATTTRCATGAAACCATTTACTACATTGCTGCAGTGGAAGTCGAGTGGGACTATTCTCCCAACAGGACGTGGGAATTTGAACGGCATCAGTACCACGAGGAAAGGTACTTTGGGATATACACGGGGCAAAAAAATKACAAAGGAAGCAAAGGAGCAACTCACTTCTCCTCTGAACCTTCTCCTCTCTCAGATATTTCTATTCACACTTTCCTATCGGATCTATTTTTAGGGCTCACTCTTTTGTGGTCCTTCCCCAGTAGTGCTGCCACGTAACTGAGCCAGACAACACAATGGCTGAGAAATAGTCCAGCATCAGTCTTCTGTGGGACAGATTTTAGTGAATCCTGGAGAGTGCACGTGCATTTATTATTTACTGATGTTGGCAGTCCTTGATGTGGAAAGCTTAAAATGCTCATTGTCATCACGTCTGTGATGATGTCTGTGTCCTGATAAACAAGTCTTTGTCACTTGTTTATTTGTAGTCTGARTAAGCTTATTTTTGACTCCTCTCAGTTTCATGAGCTCACACAAGATACATCCGTGGCTGAATCCACTCACTCTGAAGCTTGTCTCGATGTTTTATTTCCAGTATTTGAATCTCAATGAGAGAGAACTGACTGGATCAAGTAATCCRTACAAATTAGCAGAAGAGGCTGAACAAGAACTGATGAAATTCTGTGTTCCACCTGAATAACTTTGGTTCAAAGCAGGAGACTATAACTGCCTGTATTTTGTTATTAACTTAATTGTATTTTCTTTTTTCCTCAGCTTCATAGCACATTTCCTTGCCCTGCATACCCGTGGACTCTGACATAATTCTAACTAAGCWCAAGTAATATGGACTATATTGTTACCAGACTTTTTTTCCCCCTCTATTGTGTCCAGTCCCTCCCTGATCTCAGCAGAGAATATCTCACATTTAGCATCAGCAGGGCACTTAAGCTTTACAAGTCTTAGGCCTCATTTCAGATGTCCACAAGCTGCCAAGGCTCTGTTTTTCAGTGTGCAAATTGCTGAGTGTCTTATTGCAATTTAGTGTATTCGGCAGGCCAAGCACTCAGCATTCTTTCAAATACCATATAGACTTGGTCTATTTGTAGTGGGTTTTTTAACCTTTTGAAGAGAAATCTCCCAGCTTAACAAGACTGTTTTAATGTTGAAGACACTAACAGTTTATGAGATTCCTTTTTCACAGAGCCGAGTSTTTGATAGTTAATTGACATAACTGCAAACGATGTTCTAAAATGCATGAAGAAATGCATTTCTTTCTTCTTTTGGCAGCCCTGGCAATCCATTTTTAAATAAAAACGACAAATTCATTGGCTCAAAGTACAAAAAGGTAGTATATCGTGAGTACACTGATCAGACATTCAGYACTCTCAAAGAAAGAGCAAAGGAGCAGCAGCACCTGGAAATTCAAGGTAAAGTCATTACGTTCAGTTCTGAAAACACAAAAAATGCAATGACACAAATCAAAAGAAACCTTCTGAATAATACCGAGCACAGTTCTACCTACAAAATGTGCCTCCATATAAAGTGGGATGAAATTGCCACTTTTATGGTGGTGCTTTCCCTGCAAGATTACATTGTCTGCCTTACAAGTTTAAAGCAAACCCTTTTTGGTTCGATGCCTGATCAGAGGTCAGTTTTTCCTAAGCCAGCATTTAACTGCACAGCAACATCCAGACTGACTTCAGGCATGCAGGACGTGCTCAGAACGTGAGCCTCAGAGGCTTAACTTCAACATCTCAAGTTGGCACATCATAGTGAACATTATCAGTATACAGTTTTTTCAGCTGAATTATAAATTAATGTTGAGAATTGGAACACAACAAACTTGCTGWCTGCTCTGGTGTTTTGGAAAACCAAGTTAATCTTTCTTTTCAATCCAACAGGGCCGCTGCTTATGTCACATGTTGGAGATAAAATTATAATAGTTTTTAAGAACTTGGCATCAAGACCTTAYTCTATCCATGCCCACGGGGTGAAAACAGACAGTTCTGTTGTTGCTGTAACTAACCCAGGTATCAAACCACCCTTCTTTATTTCCAGCAGGTAACATCAAGACTTCTGGTAAGGTTTAGCAAGCTTTCAGATAGCAGGACAGGCATACTTTTTGTTTGTCTTAGCTCAGGTTCAATTTTTGATCCTGATTATGACGAATATTTCTGCAGTTCAAATGCCCCTGATAACTATGGCTATGTATCCTAGTCCTTGACTGAGCAGCAATTTTTTGACACAATGATCTATCACGATAGARAGAACAGATTGGGCTCCACAGGGAAAGGACAGCTTGTGCTATTCCTTGAAGTTCCTCTGGGATCTTTTTACCAAAGAGCCAATTGATTTTATCAAGTGTGGTGAGCGGGACAGCGCAGACACCCACCCACCCACACACCCACCCACACACAAAAACCCCAAAACCAAAAAACCAACACCATTGCCAAAAAACCAACACCATTGCCAAAAAAACAACACCACTGCCAAAAAACCAACACCATTGCCAAAAAAACAACACTATTGCCAAGAAGGATCAGGGATCTGTAGGACGGGCCATAAGTTAGCCAGTGCAGTAAATGGGATGAGGAAGTTCGAGAGAAATGGAAGCTGCAAATAAAGATAACATCTGCTTCAGGATGACCTCCTGTAGGTCAGCACACTGAAAACTAAAAAAAAAAAAAAAATTCATGGATACTTTTTTAATTCAGGTGAAACAAAAACATATGTCTGGAAAATCCCAGAGAGATCCAGTCCTGAGAGGGGAGATTCACCTTGTATTGCATGGGCGTACCATTCCACAGTGGACATGGTTAAGGTTCGTGTCACTGATTTCGGGTTTGTTCATGACTTCAGCAAAGGTACAGCAGAAGGAGATGAGTGTGAAATTTTATCTGCTCTCTCTGCCAAGTTATTYCCCCTATTACCATACCTTTGAATTCAAATGTTTCTTGAGGGCAAATTACAGGAAAGTCAGGGCAGAAATCGAATGTCACACACATTCATGTTTTTGCTTCCCAGTTCTGCTGCTGGTATTGATCACCTCAGATTCCCTTCTCAAAGCTAACACTTCATAGTTTGCTCACTATCTAATCAGTCGTGCAGGAAAACTTAACATGCAAATGTGAAGCACAACTCGGCCATTTTTTACCAATCGTGAGTTAGCTCAACATAATCATTTCAATGAAAATTAATTTATTCTTGACTTTATATCAACAGATACAAATAAAGTGTCAAGAAGCCTATTTTGAATGGTACTCAAGCTCAAAATTATGTAAATTGGTTGAAAAAAAAGGGCAACAAATTAATATGGAATTAATGTTTATTTCTAGCAAGAGACAAAAGCGATGCAATCTTCCTTTAACTCCATCCCTGGGTAGCGTGTAACAGTGGAGAAATAACCTGGTTTCACTGACACTGGTGGCCCTTATTCCCAGATACYGACAGCTGTGACGATAGTGAGAGGATTCATGTATGTCATTAAAAGTACTTCTGCTTAGTCACACCTTGCAATTATGTGGGTTTTCATTTGTTATTTCAGGACACTTACAGCGGATTAATAGGCACACTCATTGTGTGTCACAGACATTACCTGCCATCGTTTCATACTAAAAAGAAAGTTCAGTTTGCTCTTCTCTTTATGGTTTTTGATGAAAATGAGTCATGGTACTTGGATGAAAACATAAAAACCTATACTACCAAACCACAACTTGTTGACAAAGAGGATGAGGAATTCCTTGAAAGTAATAAAATGCATGGTATGTTTCCCAGTTTAGTTGATACAGCTGTAGGAATCCTATAAAATATATGTATTTGAAAGCGCTGCATATAAATTTGACTTTCTCGGCCTCTGAATTTCCAGTTCCAGGACAGTAGGACTGAAAAATGTTACAAGTGTTCTGGTATGTTGGAAAGCTTATGTCCATCCTTGCAAAGTACGGCCTTGCAAAGCTTGCTCTTTTAYAAAGAGCTCCAGGAAATGCAGATTTTTAAGAACTGCAAAGAAATTTTCATTATGTCTTTCTTTCTAGTTTAATGTGGAATATAAACACACCCATTCATAATGTGCTGTCCAAAGCCATTACTTTTGTAATGCAGGCATTGGCTTTCAAATCTTTACATCTGTATTATGCTAGAGATCAACAATGCACAAGATCTTCATTGTTTTCACTGTCTTTCCTTCTTTTTAGCCATTAATGGAAAGGTGTTTGGAAATTTGCACGGCCTGACTATGCACGTTGGAGATCGAGTCAGCTGGTACCTGGTGGGAATGGGCAATGAGATAGACATGCACACAGCACACTTCCATGGCCACAGCTTTGACTAYAAGGTATCACTTACAGTTTATCACTTTTTCACTTATTGCTTGCTGTGTCAAGAATGAGAGGTACGTCTAAYACCAAGGACTGTTACCTATGGTGAAAAGTCACAAGATTAAGCAAGGTTTGTGCTTAGGAAGATTTTTATGCCCCAAACCTGTATTTGATCAACACACAAGAGCTGGAGAATATCTGCCAGTAGCATTTGCTCACCAGTAACYTCACAAGATGCTTCAACGAGATAACTGTGAATATTTCATGACTGTGGTAAGACAAAAGCTGTAGTTTTCATTTCCACTTAGCTGCTAGYTTATTAAACTTTGGAGCACAAAGTGGACGTACCAAGTGATGCTTCGGTAGAAATGACGCACAGGAGATGGCCTCTCATTCAACTGTGTTTAAAATACTGGAGGGGTAAATGGAGAAATCTTAAACTATTGCCATCTGGCAATGCCAGAGTTTAACTGCTGTTTCTTTTTGTCTCGAAGCAAACAGGGCTTTACCGGGCAGATGTCTTTGACCTGTTTCCTGGAACATTTCAAACTGTGGAAATGACCCCGCAGAACCCTGGGACTTGGCTCTTACACTGTCACGTCACTGACCACATCCACGCAGGCATGGAAACAACCTACACCGTGCTTCCCAAGWAAGGTCAGAGCCATCCAGCTCAGCGGTGATTGTTATGTTTAAAATGCACAACGGGGCGGTGTCGGACACCACCTCAGTCCCTGCTTAAAACACAGTTCAAGCACAGTCGGKAGATAGGGCTGAGTCCATCAGCACTATGCAGCTCAAGTGCTGAAAAACTAAAACAGTGTTTACTTTCTCAAGGGCATGCTGTAGCTTCACAAATACTATTTCCTTGCCCYAGCAATACTATCAGTGAAAAATGTAGGATTTTGTTTTCAAAGGTCTTGTCGCTAAAAAGTGAATACAATTTTAAAAGCAACACTTTTCAGTACTCAAAAGACAGAGCACAACAGATATTTTTTGTAGTTAATTGACAGAAAGAGACCAGTAGAATTACTGAAATACTTCAAAATATTTGATSTATGTGTATATATAAAATTGTATGATTTACATTTAGAGCTATACTAAAAATACAGAATGCAATGTTAAGCAGAAAATCTAATTCAATTTGATAAACCACTGGAACGTGAAACACAACCTAATTCTATTTTATAAACTCTGCCGATTCACAGAGCATGTTATGCCAAACCTCCACAGACGTTAACGAGGCTGATTTAAGAGTACACAGAAAGACACGTAAAAGCAGACTTTTACCTTGTATCAGCAGTCTGTTGGATTTTTTTTATTTTTAGCCACATAGACTGCATTAAAAGATACCTTCAGTGCATCTTTACCCAGTTTTTAAGCCTAACTCACAGTGTCCAGAAAGTCCTGGGATCCTCTGTGCTCATTCCGGGCTCTGCAGAGTATTTGATYGGCACAGAAGATCTGTCTGCGTGCAGAGATTATTCTCCTATTGAAATGTAACAAAAAGTTATTTTTCCCCTTACAGACTAACAGTCTCTGTTCCCAAGATTGTTCAATCAGTTCAAGTGTAAAGGCACGCCAGGTGCTCAAGAATGATGAAAGCAGTKTAACACAGTGATTCTCCAAGGACTACCTTCAGTGAAGCATTTCTTGGAAAATGCTCTCTTCTGGACCACTCATCTCTACATGTTCTGGAAGATTTCACATWGTGGCCACAGCCAAGGAAAGAACCACAGCTGAATGGATATAACATCTAACAGATGTATTTTTCTATAAATAAAAACAGTATCTTGGAAGCGAAAKATATTCTAGATGATGGCTAACGTGTGTTATTCTGCAGCTGAGAMATGTGGGAGAGCTAATGAAATACCCTTTAACTTTGCAAATAACCCTGAATAGAAGCAAAATTTCCTTGAGATATCTGCCGTCATACTATTACATTTTACTACACAGTAACTGCTTAGGAAAATAGGAGTTTGGTTATCACTTTATCCACAGATTCACACYGAAAATACGTACGGTATTGTGCAACTGAGCAGTTAACAAAATAGTTCTGTTGTTTCTGAATAGAATTCAGAAACACTCTGAAAATAATTCTTGAATTATTTTACAATTGKATTCAGTATATCTTTCAAGATTTGTGCATGTAAAAGATGTGAAAGCTGAGGGGTTGCACAGAATGCCTTTGGTTTTGTTATGAAAATAATTCCAAGGCAAAGTTATGCGGAAATAAGCCTGATGAAATGCAGACAGCAAAGGCCAAAATTTGGTACTGAAGAGCTTTGCTCTGATGACTCCTAACTTTAACTCCTGCAGTGGAATCATTTTGCTGTTGCAGCCTTTGGCAAAGGAAAAAAAAAGAAGTGTTTCCCAAGAGCCGGAAGCAGTAGCATTCGAGCACGGCTGATGCTGGTCCAGAATTAAAACAGGAAGGGCAGATGTGGTCACAAAACACATTTGTGTTTCAATAACCCAACTCCTCCCATTACATCTGCGTCAAATGAGAAGGAAGGATATACAGCATGGGCAGGGAAAGCAAGATATCCAGGTTTTTATTCCTCTAAGAATGAAATTGCTGCTCTGTAACAAGCCTAAATTGTTTTKGTCCTTTTTGGAGATTATACTGAAACCAGCACAGTACCTATCAGTAAATCAGATCAATCATTTCACCTGTAGAAGGAACACTACATCAGTAAGTTAAATTACTTTTGATTTTTTTTTTGTTGATGTATTTTAGCTGAAATGTAGATGATCTCTTCTGCCTGACTTCTGCAGGTTTAAGGAACATTGCAATACCAGTGAAAACAGATTTCATAGGGTCAATGGCAGCGAATKAGGCCTTTAGATGGTTTAGATGGTTATGGGCTCACAGGAGCATTGTATYTTTGGTAATTGTCAAAAAACACAAACTAAGGATGTTTTAAACATTGTGACAGTTTATTATGACTGAATTCCAGCTCTCGAGGAGAAGAAAGATRCTTTCTGCTCACAAGATACACAAACATCAGTACACACATGCACAAACACCYGAGATGCTTACCTAAAAGAAGTAAAGAGTTTTCAGCTGGATTTATGGTATAATGATACTTCCAATATTGTCTATGGCTGAGCATAACAAGAGAAAAAAGGAAACAAAGACCAGCAAGCCAACAGTAGTCTGTACCTTCCGTTCTGTTTCTCTTTGATTAATGGCCTTTTCTYGTGAAATGCTAAATAAAAAGCTTTTTCAGTGTAATACTTGTCTGGGTATGTAACTAAGATGACAGAGCTRGAATTCAAGGAAATGTCTGTGTTGCAAAATGAAGTCAGTGGGGCCCAATTCCACTTGGAAGCACTTTCACTCACACAGTTAGACCCACGCCTGAGCCTGAATTCCTCCCACGGTCAGGGATCCAACTGACACAGATTTGTGACTGACTTACTGCTTTACTTTCAGTAAACTCTGCATGCCCTTTTGTACTGTGGAGTCTGTATTTCCCAGCTGCTTTGGCACCAGAATTACCTTCGAAACATGCTCTGCCTCAGACAACAGCTGTCCTTCAGTAGCAGACACGAGATGCATGTGAAGGGAACCCCATCGTACCTTATAAAGAGTTGTGCTGTTTGTTTAATTGACTTTTTTGTTACAGAACATTCTTTGTAGTTGAGTGGATAGCACACTTTCATTGCTTTAGGTCAGGAGCTTCCTCTGGCTGCAGTGAAGAAGATGTGGCAGGAAAAATGCTGCAGTTCCATCCTCTGGTAGAAGACTGAGGAAATCCCTTAGTTCCAGTTCCATTGCAACAACTGATAAAGTTTCTGCTTGGAGCAGGGAGAAAGTATGGTTTACTATTTTGAGTTTAGAACAAAGGAAAAAAAAACCCAATGCATTAACAATGTAATTACTAATTAATCAAATAATTTAAATATTGCAAGTGGAATGAAATTTGAGACAGCCACTCGGGAGCAAATACAGCTATAGGAAATCTAAAAAATAGACTGAAATTATGACTTAGATTAAAAAGATACCACCACTGCCRTGACTCATCTGGTCTACAAATGGCACTAACACTAATGAAGTCTCATCTAATACTTCTCATGTTTTGTTTGAAATGTAAAGCAAGCTCTAGAACTATCACTAGTACCCTAACTCAACACCATCTGTAAAATTGGATGTTTTGCACATCAAACCAGGGCCTCAGCTACACACAGTATTATTAACTGCTTACAAACAGGTAACAATAGGACTACAGAAGTACGAGGGTGGAATTCTCTACTTCTCGTATTAACACACTGCTTTTTTCAGCCTGTGACCTCAATGCACACTGAAGCCCTCCCCTGTGTCATCAACAGCAGCCTGTCCCCTAAGAACCATCCAGCCATTTAGCCTAGGAAAGAACTGATCACAGTTAGTTCTATTTACTAGGGTTTTTTTTTTTTATGGTGTCTACTCCTCAGCTACTCAGAAAGAGTATGATTRCAACAATTGACTTGTTTTCAATACAAAATGAATGCCATGATTTTTATATGAGACCAGACTGCCTRCACTGCAGAATTCTGTGCTAATGGCCAGAAAKTCTGCTAACGGTATTAGCTCTACCYGAGGAAAAAGATCCCCTTATTTTCCAAATGATCACAGTAACAGTCTGAACAGTTATTAAGAATGGTAGCTGATAGACAAAGCCGTCGGGAGCTGAGTGACAGACAATGGATTTTTACCTTTGAGTGMTGAAATAAGAACAGGGCAGTCGTTTCCACTAAGTCTCGTTCTGTTGCAAAGTTCAGGAAGCATCTTGGTCCACCACAGAGCCTAATCCACAAAAACCCATAGCAAAAGTGTAAATCAACAAGGACTGCAATTTATAAAAGACCTKCCAAAAAGACACTGAACTAAGCTCGGATGTGTACAAACACAGGCCAGTTACGATGAACTGTAATAATTAGTTTATATAATGCTTTGAAATGCATCGATTCTGCATATGTGKTATTTTTTCAGTACAACTTTTTCTGCTCAAAAATCTTTACACAATTTACAAGACAAAAAAAGTCACATAATTAGCAAGACCTATGCAGCCAGAGGATTTTTTTTTTCTCTCAAAACAGCTCCACGGAATGTGGTGAATAGCATTGCACTGCCTCCTGCTCTATCTAATTGCAACAGCTGTAGGAGTAAAAACTTGGTAACTATTTYCTTTCACTTGTGCTCAGATTCAGTACTGCAGCCTCACATTCTATTCTAATGTGGAAACAATAACAGAAACTATTTTTAGATCTAAATAAAAAGCTCAAATCTGAACAGAGTTCCAGTACATCTGTCTAGCAGAGACAACCTTTGCTGACTCTGGCCAGCAGAGCTGTATACGTTAATACATTAATTGGGCAATGGAAGTAAAGTCCTGTATTTCTGGAACACTGGAATAAAATCAGCTCAGCAATAAAACCGTATAGAGGCCTAATGGGAAAATGAGACATAAGAACATCATCTTTTCACTGGAGCACCAGTACCATTCTGATGCTRGAAGGTCAGAAGATGTCACCAGGACACAAAACGAATATATTTAAGTGTAATTTTATTCGCAGGACCACGTTCTCATATCCATTAGCTTATCACTAAGATTTTGTGTTATAAACAGTGTCRAACAATTTAGAGCACAGTCAATTAGTGAGAAAACAGGTAGCTTTTCATTTACGGTGGGAAAAGAACCCATTACTCCCTCTTTTCTGAGGCACTCTGCCATCTGAAAAGACTAAGCTTTAAGTTCACTGCAGTGAACAGAGTAAGTGACAAAAGAACACGGAGGAAAAGATATTCTATTACYGTCAGTGGGGACAGAGTTAAGGAAATAAATGCCGAGAGGTCCAACACGAGCTAAGCAATTTACTTTGTCTGAAAGGCAGGCCGTGTGATCCATCCAGAGTTCACCTGTACACACAGCATTTCAGCCAGGCAAAACCCCCCAAATGACAGAGCCAATTTGTACTGAAAAGAGCACACCTGACTGTCACCCTTCAGCTCCTGCTGAGCGTAGGACATGGCAGCCTCGGGACACCGCTGGAGGAGCTGCTCGAGGGCTTCCTCGTGCCTGCCCCGACGGGAACTGCACAGGACACGGACGCTGAGGCCRACACTGCCAGCCCCTGCCAGGGGCTCCAAAACAGGCTGAGCTGCAGCTACATTGACTGACTGACTACACAGCAGAGACTGAAGACAAGAAGAAAAAGTATTATTTGAATTTAGGATAAACRTTGCAAAAACCCATAACCATGCCCTTAGAGCGAAAGCCCTTACTTGTCAGAATAATTCTGAAACAGTACTTCCTTTAATAAATATTCAGAAATAAAAAAAAACTGAGAAAGCAAGTGTAGAGTGGATGCAAATGTAAATGTTGTTATCAACAAAACTCTTCAGTGTTTTTTTCTTCCATCATTTCAGTCCCCTTTTTATTTCAACTTGGATAACTTAGCGGGGAAGAAGGAGGAGACTCTGCTGGAGACAGCTGTTGGTACATACATGAACATCTGCAGAATGAATCTAAGTGTAAGCAGTAAGATGTAGTATCTATTTCATACCTGTAGTCTTGAGATGTCTTCACAGAAATCTTGATGAGRTGAACATCCCACTGACRTTATGGAAGTTACCCATGGGAAAATCAACCCAAAATGACTACAGGAGTTTATCTACAGAAGACGGAATCCAAAGTTGCARTAAAAGAAACATTTCTGTTAGTGAYGGCTCCATGTGATACTCACAGCAAGTGAAGAAAATTTTAATCTCAAATAACGTAATTTAGAAGGGCACCTACTCTTTTTTCTGGTTCATGCAGTTTAATAACAAATAAACTGGAAACTTCTATAGCTTTCCTATTCRCAATTCTTTAAAATTCATCATTCTCACAAATTTCTAACTTAGTTAGCTTCATAAAATTGCAAATAACCCACCTGACAAATTCTCATTGTTTTTGTTTTAGCCCTTATTTCTATCCAGAGCTGAGATGCCYGTTGGAAGTCTATTTGCAGATGTCCCCAAGGAGTGGGACTATCCAGAGCCAGCAATAATAATTTATAGCTGCACGGTGCCTTATTTGTTTTCAGTCTTACCTCTTTTAAGAGATAAACTGTCTCGAATTAAAATATGAAGGATGGTATTTGGATGGATGCTGGAGGAACACTGCAGCCCTAAAACTCCCTCTGGGTGGTTCACACTTACCAGATCCTCTGTTGTTTTCAATGGCTTCGTGTCAGGAAGTTGCTTCTCTGATATTCTCCAAACATACTGAGAAGTAACCCTCAACAGGAGCTCCTGAAGTATTTCCTCCTGAGAGGACACTACAAGAAGAGCCTCCCAGAAATCCACCAAGAGCTGTGGTGTAGTGTTTCCACTGCTACTACACAACACCTAGGAGCAAAAGCAATAGAAGACAGCAAATTAGCACAGACTGTGGTGATTATTGGTAGCAGAAGTTAAAAAGACAGGAGAAACAAACAGTTTTTCACTTTCAGTAGAAGCAGAATTCTGATTCTTTTTTTGTCCTGTTATTCTATATAATACATTGCTAGGTAAAGTAAAAAGTTCACTAAATGATTTTAAGGTAGTCAATTCTGACCAACGAATCTCCTTTCTTCTTYGAGATTTACTCCACTGCCAGGAATGTCAGTACAACCGTCAGCAAGTATTGACATGTATTAATGTGGAGGATTTTTATCTATGCCAACAGAAGGCACCGTCCTCAAAAGGGGTCTCTGTAGTCCATGATAAGACGTGCTCTGTAGCTCAGCTGGGTATCATGGTAGGACCCACGTGGAAGATGTTTTAAGACCTGCTGTGCCAGTAAAAAAGATTTTTATTTCATTTCCAAATAATAGTTTGAAACAACGATAGTTGCTCTGATTTGAACTTCATGACTTGCTCGTTTTGATMCAGGTCTTTCACAGTAACAGATTAAGTAAGACTGCAACACACGTACATTGAAGAAAACATGCTTTAAATCAAGTACTGATATTCATTATAGAGAAAAGAATAAAAAAGGTTTGTCTATTCCCAGCTGAAAGAAACAAAACTTTGGGGACACCACTAGAAAAACGGTGCTCTTCGCACTTCTTTTTATAAACTACAGACACACGCTTTCACCAGTTTATACAAATCATCAGAACATTCTAAACCTTCTGACTCTTTAGAAGCATGACTTAATCCCAAAACTTTATTTAAATTCTGTTAAATTTCAGTAGCCTTAGCAAGCTCAATCTCAGCGAGCCACTGAAAGAGCTTTGAGCCCGGCGTATTTTCCATTCAAACGAAAGGGTAAAAACTGAGAACCTCACTTAACCAGTATTTCTTTCCAGAAGGTCCAGTTTCTGACTCTGTGACCATCTACACYGCCTTAGAGTATCTCCAGCTCTCATCTCGCCCTTTCTGAAGAATCCTGAAACGTGAGTGAAGGAGCAGCCCAGGCTGCTTCTCTCACCCACAATAACATCACTACAAAAAAATGAAAGCAAAAAAAGGATCACAGGCCAACCTTGAAAAAGGTATCCGCTTCTTCCAGTTCCATTTTWCCGTTCTCATGTAAAGCCACAGCAGCAGCCACCAGTAAAGCAGGCTGTGTCTCCTTCAGGTGAACAGCAAACTCCGTTGGGGTAACAATTCCTGTCTGACGCTGCCACAGGAGTCGTGGCTGCCCAACGAAGCCACAGGTCAGTGCTGTCTGCAAATATAATTAGATATAATCGGGTAAAAAATTCAATACATAGCTCATTCTGTTCTGTAAACTCAGTTTTTCCTGCAGCAGTGACATTTGGATGGAAGTGGCCAGGGAAGAAAGTCAATTCTTTCTGCAAYTCATAGAGTAGCTCTCCAGAGACCAAGCGCCAAACAACATTCTGGAATAGCGTGTCCTGGAAAAAAGGCCTCATGCCTGGACACTGAAAGCTGAAAGGAACACACCCTGGAAAGATGGACTATGTGTGCAYGTAAGAAAGATGGATTTCACGAAGAAATCCAAGACATTTGATATACAGGGTCGTTTGAAAAATCACTGGCTGACTTTTCAAGAGGCTACTTTGATAAATTTYAGTAGACTACTTTGCTAAAGTATGATTTTTATTTTGAAAATACCCCTGAAACAATGATCAAAATTTGTGATGCACTTTGTGCAGCAGCAAGCTCTTTCTGGGTACGTGAGTGTTTTTGAAGGCAAGTATAACAACACATTATTCCCATTTTAAAGACAGTGGAAAAATGATGCCTAAGTAAATTAAATGAATTACACAAGAAATATGAGGCAACCTAGAAGAAAAATTCAGATTAGCTTTCTGAAAGTGGGATCTTTTTTCCTACCTTAAWATAAAATGCTTTTTTAAAGGTGAAGTGCAATAGAACATATTTAATGTATCAGATTAAAAAGAAAGAAAATCCAACCAAACAAACCAACACTCAAGGCTAAGGCACCTTACTCTCAAAGTAACACCTGTGCAGAGTGTGTTTGCTCACAGCATGGTAATTTCACTGGATTATGCTGCTGATCATATTCAGCTGTGGTGCTGAATATAACTTTTGAAACAGCTCCCCAGAGCTCCCACCTTACAATTCAAAAAAAGCTAACTTAAAAATGTGCAAGACCTCTGCCAAAGCAGGATATCTAACTTTGAAAACCTATCCATTTATTTCAAAAATGTTTCGACTCCCGACATCCCACTAGAAGAAAAAGTCTGTATTTCAAAGTCTATCACCTCTGAAAATTCCACAGTCTTCATCGAACTTAACGAGAAATGATTTACAGACTGATCTCACACATGTGAACATCTGCAGCAGAGACCTCCAATAACATTTTTTTCCCCCAATGATGAGGCATTCTTACTTTGATAGCAGGCTCTGATCTGGTCTTAATAAGAGTTAAGTGCTTCGATTCCACGTAAGATGTGAAATAATTGTATACAGAAACTTCAGTTTGTGAGCACRATGGACAAATACTCTGTTCAAGAGCAATTTTCTAAGAGTTGTTTGCCTACAGACGGTGCTTTCGTGGGCGTATCACATACTCATTTTAGGTGGAGAGGTGTGGAAATGCTCCTATACAACCCTAGGATACAACCAGGAGCTCCTATACAACTCCCAGAAATGCTTTAATGGGTGTGGAAATGCTCCTATACAACCCTAGGATACAACCAGGAGCTCCTATACAACTCCCAGAAATGCTTTAATGGGTGTAGAAATGCTCCTGTACAACCCCACCGTGCAGCTGAAGAGTACTGGCTCCGCAGAGTTTGCTGCATCCCAGTAAACAGCATTTAATTTATCAAGAATTAAGAGCTTCARAACTTGCTTATCTGGTAAGTGTTCACCAAGACAAGATCACCCTCCCTGCAGGACAAACCGTGCAGTCCCAGGGTATGGCAGCCCTCCATTCCACTGTCCCTGCAGACATTCAGCCAAGTCTGCACAGCAGATCAGGAGGAAGAGGAGCCACCCAAAGTTTCTCTCACTGTAAAATGCAACAATTCAAACCACGGACCTGCACTTTGCAAAGCACCAACAGCTCGTGCTCTCAGCACACTTTACCTCCGTACAGGAGTCCATCTCACGTTTGTACATTAGCAGGTCTCCCATTTTCAGGGCCAAGAAAGCCTTAGTGAGTGTCAGGACTGCTGAAGGCATCATCTTTTCAACTTTCTGAAGATAATTCACAGCTGTGAAAGGACATACGTTTCTCATGCAGGGACTGCAAAGAATATGAGGCAGCTGCACAGGGTCCGCGAGATAGAATATCTTGAGAACTTTATTTCCTGATTCCTATTGAAATAAAAAGCCATTTGACAGCTTAGACCTTTTCAGATATACCAGTCTTCTATGGTATATGAAAGTAGTGCATTTCTCTTGTTGTTTTTTTCTGGTTAGTTAGTTTGTTTTTGTTTTTTTTTTTTCTAAACAGTCAAGTTCAGTTTAGCTACCAAATCACAGTGCCCTTCCCGCCTCTCTTCTTCCTATTGGTAAAAGTAAAGGATCTCTGACTGGACTGGTAGGGATTTTAGGGTGCTAGCAGAACATCCACCACCAAAATGAGTTGTTTTTACCTGCACAATTTATCTGTACAATTCAGAAACGTTCAAAGAACCTGTTTGTTTTGCTACAGAAATGAGAGATGAAAGAAATTGGAGGCAGGGCTTTCCTAAGACAGAAGTGTCTCTGTGCAAGTGGTAGTAATCAGATCACTAGCAAAATGCACCACGATAGTCAAACCTGTATGTTGCTTGAAAGCAGCCCAAAGCACCACAGGTGCTGCTTGCTACTTTCTCAACAAAAACGGGAAAATAWAAGTAATGTGAAAAAGAATAACTGTAAAACTAGATAAGCCATTCAGAATTTTCAAAGGGAAATTGGTTAATACTTGMTATACAGTTCTTAAAATCAGAACTAAATCAGCAGATTACAAAAAACACACAACTTATTTCTACCTTATCTAATTCTTCACTTGAGTSTTCATTAAGAGAATGAGTTAAGTAAAATATAAATCCTCTCTCSCATGTCTGTATTTCATCACCTTCTGAAACCAGTCTCTTTAAAACTTCAGCCATGGATAAACCTGACATTCTGTAGTATGGCAAAGCAAGGTGGTAATCCTTCGTGTCAAACCTGAAGGCAACAGAGAGGAAGGGAAGAAATAACAAATCAACTCAGGGCAACACTTTTGCCATCACTCTTTGAAAGAACTAAAACTACACCAMACTAAGTCRCAGGCACATCGGTTATCTGCATAYATTGTTCATATTCAACWTAACGTTGAATGCTGTTYAATGACAAYGAAGACCAGATACTGAAGAGAGGTCTAGATTAAGCTGTTTTTGCAAAACAGAAAAGCTTACATTACACAGGCAATACTAAAGTAAAATAGCAAAGGATTATGGATTTTCATTTTCAGGTTACACCACTGGAACCACGGGTCTCCTCTGCCACTTTGCCATCTAAAACATACCTGCTGTAGCAGTCTCCTAAGAAGGCACAACTTTCTCTGAATGCTCTCAGAAGATCTTCTTTCTCATCTGAGCCAAGGAAATGAGGGTCCATTATAGCTGCTCTGAGCAGTAAGTGAGCCTCACTCAGAAGATGGATGCAGCTCTCGGTTTTAACGCTTTCGTAAGTCCGACTATAATCTACCTAGAACAGACACGGGACACACTTCAGCTGCTGGCAGAAATCAAGAATATGCAGGAACAATTCCAGTGATGACAGCAGCCATTTGAAACAGGATTACGGGTTATTCGTAAGAAATATACTACATTATATCCAGCAATTATATGAATCAGAGATTAATTACCAGTACTTATTTTTAGTTCAAACAACAAAAGCGAGAGTTGGGCAATACCATTTCCCTGTAAAGCTGAATTGTTGAAACAGTGTTTATGATATATAAATTCCAACCAGGCTCCGACTCAGAACTTCCTCTGGATTTGATGCTGTCAGCCTTTCTGGAACTAGAGAAAAGGAAAAGAGTTGAGCGGTYAAGTGTTGAAATAAACACTACGCAGCCAAAAAACTCCCTTAACTCACTTAACAATTCAAAGGCATAAATAACTGTGTTTGTAGACTAGTCGGTGCTGGCGAGTTAAGTTGTGAATTAAGTCACACTGGCCAATAACACAACAGGGACAGGCACATTCATACACCAGGAACGTCATCAGAACTACGACGTCTCCTGTGCCTAACACCAGGTAGTATCAGACACTTAGAGGAATGACAGAATCATCAAATGGCTTGGCTTGGACCTTAAAGATCATCTMGGTCTAACTCCCCTAGGACTGGGATGCCGAGGCATGGGATGCCACCCACTGAACAGGTCAGACTGCCCGGGGCCTTATCCAACCAGACCTTGAATAGTTMAGTAATATAAATTAGCTAAGATTTTTACTCACCTCCTGTAAGGACWCAGTGCCTGTTTGTCCCTCGAGCTCTAGCAAAGCGTTTGCTGAGACATGGCATAAATAAGTATCAGAATGCTTTTATTCTAAAACGTTGGCTATGTCTACGAAGCCCTAAGGTCAAAAACACTGTAGGAAAACAGTGGTTTTTGTTTTCTTCTTCTGGTTTTTGGTTTTATTTTATATTTGTTCTGGGATGTTTACATCTTTATTTTCAAATCATGGCACTAAGCGGCTTCCTATGTGTTCGACTTATGTTCTTTCCAGAAGGCAACAAGTGTATCTTCTTCAAATACCAACTAGAATACTTGAAACAACACAACTGGCAGAAAACTYCAGTATTTTTGAACAGTCCTTTGCTCAGACCGGCTTTCCTTATCTTGTTCTGAATCGTGTCTGCTCTAGACTTTAAGAAATACTGGTTCAAATAACTCCTCAATCAGCCAGAGCCGTCCCACTTTTGGTAATTAACCTGAACTGACTTTCAGAAATGTGGTTTCTGAGTAGCTGTTTAGAATAGCTGTTTAGCCCTCAAGAAAGGAAGGGGAATAGCAGTTTCCATGGAAACCTGCAAAAAGTCACACACGCCCCKGGCTACACTCAATGCTACAAGACTAACTCGGGGCAAAGTCCGCTCCAACTTTTGTTACGGATAACTACAGCGATGTTTGCAACTTCCTTGGAAAGAACCTGCAGCCAAAGACATTTTAAGACRTTTTAATTTTGTGCTGCAACGCATTTTGTAACCTGTAGCTTTGGTATCTACGTATTTATATTTCTCAAGATAAATATTATTTTAATTCTCAGGATAAGCTTTTAGTAAAGTTACTTTAACATTTTGTTGATGTTAAGCTTTTGTAACCCTATGCTCATTTCTTTTGTGTCAGTAAATACAATAGAATTGAAAAGAAAAAAAAAAAAAAACAACCTCGATTGCTGTTCTCAATCACTAAGAAGTTAATTATTTCTGAAGATTTTTTCAACAGACCAACAATTGTTCAACTGCAATATCCGCAAGTTCAGCACTGTACACAGAGCTGTAAGCGCCATCTCCCTAAAAGACACAAATTCTTACAGCATCCTTCTTGTAGGCTTTCTTCTTTCAGTAATATCTTCTGTGTCTGCCTTAGTCAAAAGAATTATATGGTTTYTGAAATGACAGATAGCTCTTGGTCCTATAAAAAGCTGCATTCTTAATGTACAGACATCCAGTGTGACAGGTGGACAAGCCTATAAAGGAAAGTGACTGTATTGTAATTTCACTTAGTATGTATGTCAAGTTTTTCTAATAAATCAGAAAAAAAAAGTAACTTTGTACAATGATCTTACATTAAAAGCATTCACTGACTTCCCCAACTTTGAGTGCTTCATTTGAGCAAGAATAAAAGTACTCATAAATGCATAACGACAGCATTATGCGTGTAACCTGCTTTTGGAAGACATCTGAACATTCCTTTTAAGAGGTGGAGGCCTACAGTGGTGACCCAGAGGCCACTAGAGCGCCCTGGGCTAGCGASACCCAGAACAAGACAGCTCTAAAACTGGTGTGAAAAAAGCAGCAGGAAAAATAACGATAGCAAATAATAAAAATAACCACCAATATCATCACAGTTCAAACTGTACAGCAGTGCAGGGACTGCAGCCCATGGAGGGATCTGTGTAAGAATCGAGGGTAGGCAGACTGTGGACAGCATGGAAATCCATGCAGGACTGCAGCCTTCACYCACACCTCTCCAAAACTCCTACAGAGACTGCTGCCTGCTGCCTGACTGGAGCAACTGGGATGGATTTTAATTGAACCCACAGGGAAAATGCAGAAAGCCGAGACTGGAGAATGGACGGGACAGATTGCATCACCTGCTGGTACTRGGCATCCAGAGCAGAGCATACGTGTTCGGCTCTTAAAACATTTATAAAACTTCTACTGTCCTACAGGTTTTTTTTATGTCTGTCTATACGCTCAAAAGAAATCCTTAAATGCTAACTTAAAATACACCTCCACCTATCTTTCCTAATATTTTTATAAATGTATATCACAACATTTACATTCAATAGATTTTTACTGATAAGCAGTTTAAGGAAGGGGAAAAGTTTAGACCTCCATGGACCAACAGCCCTCCTCCTAAAAAACATGCCCTAAGTATCTGGTAGCAGACTTGYTCGATTGTGTTCACTCCTCTTAGAAAAACTGGTTTTTCAAGGACACGRAAGAGAGAGAAAAGTTGCACAACAGAAGAAAACGTTGCACCCTTCATCCAGTTTTATACAGAAAAGCATGTTTTAGTTTAAAAGAGAAGAGATTTTGTAGCTTTTCATGTTTTTGAAAACATGAATTTTTGAAAAAATTCTAATGGCCTAGAATTTTAAATGGCAGTAATAAATTGTTCTATTGAGACATCTGTAGTAGACTACCAAAATACAAAATGCCACAGTAAAATATTCACTTTGGGTGTTATTTGGTCTATTGGTTCAGCCAATAGAAACTAACAGGATTTCAAAAGAAAACATAAAATTAAAAAAAAAAAATAAAAAAAAATTAAACCCTAAGTGCCATGGCAGCACCCCCAGCCTGTTRGTGAGAAAACGAGAGATGCACCTTCACAGTCGTGTCAATGTAGGGGTCCTCATCACGAGCTGCTGCTGCACTGCATCGCACTGTGAAGCACTGCAGGTTCTGACTGGAGGAAAAGAAGAAAACACAACAATGGCGGAAAAAAATTAAGATTTACAAAAATCAAGGCACTAAGACTACAGTGAATCAGCTCTTTTTTCTTTGGAGAAATCGGCTTTAAAGCCTCAACAGGAGGATATGCTGACCTAAGACATGAGCCTGCCCAGAGACTGCCAGGAGGCTGTGAAGGACGYACCAGAGCGGGGGAAAAAAATTAGAAAAAGGACAGCAGCATAGAGAAACATAGTAATAGCATCAGTGAAATCATAAACACAATACCTTGTAATGACATGCAGGAACTGCGGAGTGAGGACAGCCTGCTCTGACTTCTCGGAATATTGGTAAGTAGAAATTAGTTCTACTAACTTCCCAACAGAGTAGAGATATCCAACATCAGGTAAAGAGAARAAGCAGAAGAGACTCAGCAGTTTTCTCTTGTTCTCAGTCTCCTCACAGGCTGTTGTGGTACTCCCTAGATGTAACAACGAGAAAGGCATGTTATGCACTTCATAAATCAAAGCCTGGCAATTCTATTGCAAGCCTGATGCCTAAAAGATGCTACCAAGCCTGCCCAAGTTCCAGAATGGTTTTCTTAGTAGTAGCTAGTAAAAAGAAGTTCTATATGAAGCTCGGTGCAYATGTCAAAAATTTGTACGACATGTTATCTCATTCGCAGGCATTTTCACAAAAATATGGATCACCACAACAAAGCATCCATGGACTGAAAGATCAGCCTGCTCTTAGACAATCACTTCTAAGCTGGAATGAATGCTCATCTAGGGCTGCAGCTGACAAAAAAAYAGGTCCTCACTTAAGGGAAGGAAAGGCTGGAAATGGCAGAACTTCTTAGGACACCACTTTAGCATGTAACAGTTCTACAAACCCTCTTGTCAAAGCCTATAAATCACAAAAGCGCATGAGACAGCTGTTCAATGGCAGTAGTTTAAGGGCAAGTAGCTCATTCTTTCCAGTCACCTGCACGTGAAATGAGGCACTGCTACCCAGCAGACAGTGAAGCACCTCAAACCGAGCAAGCAGTCAGTAAAGTCACAAAGGGCCAACCATACCCTGGGATGCCTCGGGCACAGCATTGCCAGCAGGGCAAGGAGAGGATTGTCCTGCTCTGCTCTGCTCTGCTCTGCTCTGCTCTGCTCTGCTCTGCTCCGCGCTGGGGCGGCCTTATCTCAAGTCCTGGGGACAGTCTGGGGCACCACAATGCAAGGAGGATATAAAACTACTGGAGAAGAAATTAAGGGAAGGTTACGAAGATGGTGAAGGGTCTGTAGGGGAGGCCAACAGAAGGAGCGGCTGAGGGCAGGTGGTTTGCTCAGCCTGGAGGAGACCAGGGAGAGACCTAAGAGCATTCCACACGCAGTTTCTAAGGGAATGGCATGAAGTTGTGTCAGGGGAGTTTTAGGCTGGGTATTAGGAAAAGGTTCTTCCTCCAGAGGGTGGTCAGGTACCGCAGCAGGCTCCCCAAGGCAGTGGTCATGGTCCCAAGTCTGCCAGAGCTCAAAGCATTTTCCAAATGCTCTCAGGCACTTCGGTGGGATTTTTGGGGATCTCCTCTGCAGGGCCAGAAATTGCAYTGGATGATCCTTGTGAGTCTCTTTCAACTCAGGACAATCTATGATTCCGTGAAATCTGACTGCTCACATACAGCATTAAATTCTACCATGTGTCTTTTGGGGCTTGAGCTAGTGAACCCTTAATACCTCCATTCATCCTTTCCAGTTTTAATTAAGGCCTTTCAGAAAGATAACCACTTTCTTAGCAATGATTTATGTTTACTACTCTGATTTCCTCAGCTGGCTGAGTGACAGTCTAGTATCTTACAACACTGAGGATAATTTATTAATGCATTGTAAAGAGCGACTCTTTTGCAACACAAAATTTATCAGTAAAGAATCTATAGAAGCTGATTTAGTCTTCCTCTTTTGGAGTGATGAATTCAAGGTTTATGAAGAACTCGAAGAAATTCAAAGTCTTTTTTGTTAACAGAAGCTCAGTTTAAATCATTGAAAAGGGAGGAAAGATCCCAATCTAAACACAAATCATACAGAAATCACACAGTGTACGAAACAGAATATAGAAAGAAGTTCTTTCATTTCACAAATTCTCCTATGACACAGTGCATAGCACATACATGCATAACCATATACCTGTCTGGTATACAGGAAGCAGTTGAATAGAGTGCAACTTTGTCTCTTCACAAAATCCAAAAGGCGACTGGTCGGGTGTAAAACATCTGGAAAAAAAGTCAGAAACAACATGGGACTGTAGTGAGAAATTACTGASATGATCTACTCTGGACAAGTAAACAGCACTGGCTATAAGAAGTGTGACGTGTACTAAAAAAATGGGCTTTTTTTGGCGCTCCATAATTTTCTCAATTCAAAAGGGGTTTATGACATCCCCAGAAGTCAAAATAACAGKATTTTTCTTTCAAAAAGACAAAAATACACAACTCAGTTTGATTTTTTTTGTAGTAAATTAACCCATAAATGGGAAAATACATCTGTAATACCTGAAAAGCAGATATTGCACTTGGAAGCGCTCTGTGTCCTCCGTAGGTAGCTCTGTGGATTCCAGTGTKATGGGTATCTCACAGAGCTTACTTTCTTCCCCAAGCAGTTCCACTGGCTTCTGACATACGATGAACTCATCTAATTCAAGCTGTAAAGTATGTGTTGAAGGACCTTCATCTTTCACACCTGAGCAATGAAAATTGCCATCTTATTTGTTCAAACCATTTCACTCAGCAGTAAGAAAATRGTACGACATAGTAATACTCCAATGATTGCCACCTAGCTAGTACTGGCTTCCTATAAACACAAGRTTTTGAAAACAGCCATGCTAGAATATAGAAACAATTCCTGTTTAAGCCTCAATAGTGTGAATATTTAAGTGCCAAGATTTTTGGAAAAAAGCCCCAAACAAGTAAACAGTTCATTAGAAGGTGAATCCGAGGCACCCATTGCCACAAGTGGCTGGTCACCAAAAAACATTTGACTTCCAGCTAAGGAGGTTTTGAGAAGGCAAGGGCAGCTATCACGGGAAGTCAGGTTATGTTAAAACTCACCAAGTCCTGAAAAGCAAATCCTAACAACACTCAGAAAGTAACTGGAACTTTTCTGTGTAGTTTTTAGTAATAAAAACAACTAGGGGCAGGATGCTATCATATGAGAAAAGATCGACCTTCACTCAATAAAGAACATTGCMTTTATATTGCCCCTATACGAAAAGCCTTGTTTACCTTCAGATCTTTTCTAGGTACAGTTTCCAATTGTAAAAGAGCATCCTTTTAAGTTTCTTCAATCATAAAGAAAGGACTTTCCTAAGGTTCGCTGGTGTTGATCTAATACATATACTTTTGGAAAGGTGGGAATTGATGATTGATTACATATCGATCGACACCTTGCAATACACAGGTATGAAACCTCCTGAGCACACTGGCAAGCCCACGAATAAGATAAAGGACTGCAAAARGAATTTGCTTTATTATGGTAGGTTCTGAGCCTAACAGTCACAAAAGTACACAGGCATCACAACAGAAACATTCTTAACAGTATAAGCCACTTCCTTAGGCAGTGACACCGATAAGAGTAATTTTTCTGAACATAGTACACTGAACCACTTTAACCTGGTCCACGGTGGCACCCCAAAACAGGGACCTAATTCTGTGTCTGCCATGGTGGCACTATCCTCTAAGTGTGCAGCATGATGGCATATGTTCACTTGAAATGTCACCTCCAGCTGCAGGTTGGTATAACTTTTCATGCCCTAGAATATTCTGCTGATAGTCATAGGGCAATCTGGAAATATTTCCTGAAGGGCAAAGGCTCTTTGTTTGAGCCTACTTTCAGAACAATAGGAATCAATTAGCAGATTCTTAGAGACAAAAAATTTTAAAAAATTATTTCAGCACCTACCTCCATCTGCAGCCTTTTGTGGTGCACTGACTCCCTGAGTACACTGCTCTGTCCTGTCCACACCTCGCTGGACCAGTTCCAGTTTCAGGATTAGAACATCCAGCTCTGTTGTTATGGCTATATGTCTGGCACAGAATGCAACTTCAGCAGGAATGATGTTATCAATGTGCAAAATTAAGGTCCGTTCAAAATCTAACACAGTCAAATTCTGGTTTACGACCAGGTGTTTCAAACAAAACATGACTAGTTTATTCTTGCAGCCCACAAGAAGATCTCCATTCAGAGGACAACACGAAATGCACAGTGGAGGATCTGAAAGTGGCATTTCAACAACTGACATCTGTTCTTTCAAGGTTTCACTGTATGACTCTTCCATCTTGTGACCAACCATCCGAACACACACGCGAGAACTCCCTGCAGACATGCACCTCCAGTTCGTATATGCTCTTAGGAAAGTTGCTTTGCTTTTTTCTTCAATTGTCACCAGATAGTCTCCTTAAAAGAAAGCAGTCATGCTGATATATCCTCAAAGAACAGGTGACAGTTTTGAGCTCTTTAACTGCTGTAGTACACCACAAAGAAAATCTTGAAGTGTAAACTCTTAAAATTCCAAAACCAGTTTTCACCATTTTTTTCCATAATTAAATACAAAGTGCAAGTCACTTTACTGGGTGGCACACACTTCACACAACATTAAAAATAAAGGACTTCCAGATGTAGATCCAGAACAATGCCTATGTGAATTCACTCTATGAGTTGTGATTGCAGACAAGGTTCCCCCCTACTTCCACCTCCTCAACTCATACCCATTAACAAGGAAATGTTTTATTCTCTACAGACCAGGGAAAGCAATTGAGCAATAGACTCATCAAGAGCTGTGGGATGGGATGGGATGGGATGGGATGGGATGGGATGGGATGGGATGGGATGGAACGACCACCCACTCTGTGCTCTAAAAACAAAACACCCAAAAAACAAAAGCAGGGGCGGAGGCAGACGATGCAGAGATGCCGGCCCCGTCCTTGCTGCAGCCCCGAGCGCTCCCCAGCCGCTCCAGCAGGCGCGCMGCACCTCGGAAGGGGAAGCCTGAGAGACGGGCGGGTGGGAGGACATCCCTCSTCCCGCGGCGGAGCCCCGGCGGCTTCGCTCGCCACCCCACGCTCCCCGGCCCAAGCCTGGCCGGCAGACCGTCCCCATCCGCGGGAGCCCCGGGGCCCCCCGKTCCCCGCACTCGAGCCGTTCACGTCCCGGTCTCCGCGGCCGAGCACTCACGGAGCCCGCGGCCGGCGGGACTGACCTGCCGMGCTGTACGCCATCCGCAGCACGGCACCCAGCGTAGCGAAGGAGCCCAGGGCCTCGCAGCGGCCCTGTTGGCGCACGGCGAACACCTCCACCCTGCAGCACGCCGCCGCGCTGGCCACGAACAGCACGTCCTGGCCGCAGCAGAAGTGCGCCGGTTCCTGCTTGCAGGGCACTACTCGCTGCGACCCGAACGGGTGCAAGTTGTAAAGCTGCACCATGGTCCCGAAAACTTCCGCGGCAGCAGCGGAGAGAGCACCCGCAGCCTCTCGGGGCGGTGCCGGCACTTCCGCGCTGGGCAGAGCCCTCCGGGGCCGGGGCCGTCAGCAGTGGGCGGCTACCCCGGGCCAGGGAACCTCCTACGAGGAGCACTCTCCGGAATCCTCCCTCTCTGCAGAGAAGCGCCGTACACTGGGACAACTCTCGAGTGCGCAGACTGGAAGGGATCCTTGAGGAATGTGAGACGGACGGGGGAACGGTGGCTTAGAAATCGAAGACCTTGCTGACGGGTTGTTTCGTGGTTTGTGTGCGCTTTCATTTGGACACGGCTCGGAACAGCTGCCGCCGGCAGCAGCGTGCCTAACGCATTAAGCTACTGAAAACCGAGTTGTTCCAGTCTCCCAGAGTCAAAAACAGAGACTTTTTTTTTGTACTTAAATACATCAATTCTTCCTTAATAACGTAAAAAAACCCCTCACACCCCAACTAGCAACCCCCCAAACAACAGCTCTTCACAGAATATTCCGAGTTGGGACTCACAAGGATCACAGCATCCAACTCTTAGCCGAATGGCCTGYGTGCAGATTGAAACCGTGACCTTGGTGGTGGTAGCACCGTGCTCTAACCAACTGRGTCGGCACTTTTTACACAAGCAGTGTCCTACGATTGAGCTGCCTCGTGTGTCTCTTAAGCTCTAGTCCTAGGACCGTATCGGAAGAGGACATTAGATTTTTTTTTTTTTTTTAATAACTAGGCCAATGTAGGAAGATAAAAATTACCGCTTCCCACTTCTAAAGCAGGCAACAGGTCGGCTACCAAAATCTGCAATCTCAAGTGGTCCTTCCTCTATGAATACACACATTAATCTTGAGGAAGAGAAAAAGCAGCAGCATGTTTGGAACTTTATTTGGAAACACATTTGAAACAAACAGGGTTCTGCAATTTCTTTTTTTTTTTTTTTTTTTTTTTTTTTTTTTAAATAGCTTTTCCCAGGCTTTAGTTTTCTATTCATCTCCTTCTTCAGCCTCTGCTTCTACTGAATCTAGGCCAACTTCTTCATAATCTTTCTCAAGGGCAGCCAGATCTTCTCGGGCTTCAGAAAATTCTCCTTCTTCCATCCCTTCTCCAACATACCAATGCACAAAGGCACGCTTAGTATACATGAGATCAAATTTGTGGTCAAGCCGAGCCCATGCTTCTGCAATAGCAGTTGTGTTACTCAGCATACACACAGCCCGCTGCACCTTGGCAAGGTCAGCACCTGGCACCACAGTTGGAGGCTGGTAGTTAATGCCCACCTGCAAGAGAGCAAATGAGAACTTTCCTTAGGAGTGCTAAGGCTTAAAAACTCATTTCTGTTAACAATCAAAAATCGCCATGATTACAAATAAATAAAATAGTTCACAGGTATTTTGCACTTTATCAAAATGCCCAACAGGGACATTACAATACTGTAGCATGACCATAACATCTGAAGACTACACAATTCCTAATCATTTAGGTATCGAGCACTTAAAAGGCTACGTACATACCTTGAATCCGGTTGGGCACCAATCCACAAACTGAATGGTACGTTTAGTCTTGATAGTGGCAATGGCTGCATTGACATCTTTGGGCACAACATCACCTCTGTATAACATGCAGCAAGCCATGTACTTGCCATGGCGAGGGTCACATTTGACCATCTGGTTGGCTGGTTCAAAGCAAGCGTGAGTAATTTCAGCCACAGATAACTGCTCATGATACGCTTTTTCAGCGGAGATGATAGGAGCATATGTTACCAAGGGGAAATGGATTCGTGGGTATGGAACCAGGTTAGTTTGAAATTCTGTCAGATCTACATTGAGGGCTCCATCAAAACGCAGTGAGGCTGTGATGGATGAAACAATTTGCCCAATTAATCGGTTTAAATTTGTGTAAGTAGGACGGCCAATGTCCAGGTTACGACGACATATATCATAAATGGCCTCATTATCTACCATAAAGGCACAGTCTGAATGCTCTAATGTTGTGTGGGTAGTTAGAATTGAGTTGTAGGGCTCCACTACAGCAGTGGAAACTTGTGGTGCTGGATAAATTGCAAACTCCAGTTTAGATTTCTTGCCATAGTCAACAGACAGCCTTTCCATGAGCAGTGATGCAAACCCTGAACCAGTGCCTCCTCCAAAACTATGGAAGATAAGAAAGCCTTGCAGCCCTGTGCACAGATCAGCCTGTAACAGGGTGGAAAAAAAATGGGAGAAAAAAGTTATTGACGTTTTTGGAGAAATCAGTCTTAAACTAATCATTCAAATGCATTTCTGTCACATGTCTTTTAGTTTTACAGYGTTCTTGAAAGGTCCTGGTTTAACTGATTGAATTTTTATTTAAAGGGAGGGCAAGGCAAGCAAGGAAATAAAAGGTTGATTTTGTTTTGTTTTCAACACTTAACTATGCACTAAATTCTCAGCAAAAAACAAGCAAACCCTCAATAAGGCTAATTATAGAGCTGTATCGATTATTTTAAATGCTRATTTGCAGCATGAATTCTTACCAGCTTGCGAATGCGGTCTAGCACGAGATCAACAATTTCTTTTCCGATGGTATAATGGCCTCTGGCATAATTATTGGCTGCATCTTCTTTCCCGGTAATGAGTTGCTCAGGATGGAATAACTGCCTATACGTGCCTGTACGTACTTCATCTACAAAAAACCCCAAAATACCACATAAATTTGATCTATTCAGTTCTGTGTGTGCTGTAAGGACACACGTCAAGAGTGCAGACAGCATCTCCAACTACACAGAGCTTGTCTGGCTAGCCTAAATAGTAGGCGCAACTTCCGTCCCTTTGTTTCGGAGTAAACGTCAGGCACACACAAAGCAGTATTTGTACTCAAGGAACACAAAGATCACACAGAAAATTACACTAAAGGTACAGACATCATGGATAGCACTCAAAACTCTGTATGCAGYGCAGCCGTCTGTAAAGATGATCCAGACTGTAAAAAAGTTATGTTGTTTTCCAGATATTGTTACCTGTAGACCATTATTTCATTTCTTTCAAATTACAATAACCTCAAATGTTAAAACAGCATCCAGACACACGTTTTAAAGTCTGTAGTATTCTAAACAAACAAAAAAAGACATTTGGGAATCTGTAAAGGGCCCTCACTTTTTCACATAAGACCTTTAATKTTGGGTACGTACCAACTACAGTTGGCTCTAGGTCCACAAACACCGCTCTTGGAACATGTTTACCAGCTCCYGTCTCACTGAAGAAAGTGTTAAACGAATCATCTCCACGTCCCATAGTATTATCACTAGGTACTTGACCATCAGGCTGGATCCCATGCTCAAGACAGTACAATTCCCAACAGGCGTTGCCAATCTGAACACCAGCCTGACCAACATGGATGGAGATGCATTCACGCTGCAAAGCAAAAACAGAATGATAATGAGACATGGAGCTACCTGCCCCTGAGTTGTACCTTCCAAGACCTTTCTCTGCTGCAATATTCCCTGCTTGCTCTTCTAAGTGACAATTTAAGGGAATAAGTTGCATGCTGCTGGCACTGGCCTGCGCTGACTTGGAGAATATTGGAAGATCCTAAAGACAACATAGTCTCTATGAACACACAGGTGAATGCAAATTCATTATCCCTTATGATGCTGCATATATACTCCTTTTTTAATATTCAGCCTAGTCTCTTTTCCACCTTCTTTTAGTTTTTTGGAAAACATCTTTATATAATATCCCCCTGATTTGCTTGTTACCAGACCATGGTACTTGGCAACTTGCAAGAATCTTTCCTGCACGGGACCATTCAGTATATTATATTCATTCTATTATAATAGGCATAGCAGTATCTAGGCCCTAGCAATTCGCATTTTTTTTTTCATTCCTATGTGAAATTGTCTGAGAGTCCCAATGAAATGTCATCTGCCCCCTTTTAGCTAGCTCCTGTGATTCTAAGCATTGTGCCATGTATCTTTAATCTCCCAATACCTCAACTCTATTACACCCGAGATGGAAATAAACTGCTTTTCTAGTTTGCTGTTACAGTGAACCTGGAAAAAAAGCAGAGGTGGAAAAGAGAAAGCAAATTGTCTGGGCTGTCTGCTTTTTCCCGTTTCCTCACTAGATTCATCAGACGCCGCAGTACTCGCTCCGCGTTTACATTCTCGCCCCCGCGGCCCCGCCCCCGCGGCCCCGCCCCGGGCCACACCTCCTCCCCTGATTGGCTGCGCCCAGCACGGGCCCGGCACGCGGCACGCGGCACGCAGCACGCAGCGCGCGCCCCGTCCCTCACCGCCGCCCTCCCCGGAGCACGCGCTGCGCCGTCCGCAGCCTCACGCGTCAAGGCGGCCCGAAAGCGGCGGACAGGCCCGGCCGGGGGCCGCTATGCTCCTTCCGCCAGCTGCCCGCCGCCCCGGTCAGGTTTCAGGTCGCCCCTCGCCTCTTCGCGCAGGAAGTGCCTGTTCCGAACAGGCTTCCCTCGCACATACCTCGTCTCGCTAGCCATCGGCCGCTTTCTATGCCTCGCCTCCCCTAAAGTTAATAAACTTTAACACTAATTTCTCTCCTCCCCAACCCTTATGCCTTAGAGCTACCGCGGGGACTTCAAGCAGAGACTGCCTMCAAGTCCTGCCGGAGCACGTCCCGTCACGAACGCCCCTGAAGTGCCACAGCAGAAGCGCTCCCAAAAGCCCTTTCACCCCCCCGCAGCCGCAAGTAGCCCGTTTCCCACCATGGTGCCTTGCTAAGGTGACGAACTCCGGCTACACCACAAAACGTCCACCGCCGCGACCGTCCGGCACCAACTGGCGACCGTTAACCGCCTCGAACCCCTCGCCTCAGCTGCTGGCTCCCCATTGGTCCTTACCCGCGCGGCCACGCGGGAGCGAGGATCGCTGATTGGTCCCTCGCCTCCGCTTCTGGCTTCCCATTGGGTGTTAGTCGCGCGGACTAGGCGCGAGGGAAGGCCGCTGATTGGCCGAGGCTGCTCTTCTCCCGGCGCGGGGCAAGAGTGCCACAAGCGGCTTTTATTTGGCTTGAGATAAATGCTTTTATTTGACTTGAGATAAATGCTTTTATTTGACTTCAGGTAAATGCTTTCATGCATGCTTTGGTAGAACTACAGAGGAATAGTCCAGCTGCTAAATGTCCGGTTATTTCTCAGTTCACAACTTCCTTGTCACTGATAGAAAATCCCTTGAAGTAATTAGAACTCATATTACTTTAAATAAATTCTGGGTTTACAGTGTTTCAGAAAGGTCTCTCAAATGRAACAGAATTTTAAACATTCATTTCAAAGCAGAGGTCATGATTTTAATATACTTATTTCCTGTTGTCACAGAAAAATTGAACATTTTTACTTTCTCTTTAGAGAATCGGGGTTTGCCTTGGGTGATTTGTATGGGTCAATGGCACAGAAGAAAAGAGGGGAACCAATTCGTTGTTTCCAAAGCAACYGAGCAGGGTCCTGAACTACAATGCTTTTGTGTCCGAAAGCGGGTGGAGTTGGATTAAATCTGACAGCAGCTTCCCAAATGTTTTTAGTGGATCCTGGAGTAATGGGTTGTTCACAATGCTATGGCTTAATMTAAGTGAAGCTCCTTTGGTGTTTTCCTAACAGGTAGAAGGAGAGCCCCTCTGAGAGTGAATCACACTGATGAGTGTTTCCCTGGCATCTTTTTAACACTGTATTTTTGTGCTGTCCCCTTATTTACTGTGAGTGGAAAGAACGCAYTCTGTTAGTACGACTAACAGAGCGGCGTGACACTTTACAGTGTAGCATATGCTCTCTGTTCCTTACKTATTTTTCTTTCTGATACTTTTGAATGAGGTTTTCTATTTGTGGCTAATGAACTTCAAAAGCCACAAAGCGGAATTTGAGGGTCAGCATATATTTAATGTAGTGCTTGTCTGCTCTAATCTCCTCTGTTATTATTGAAGATTTATTTGCAAATGAAGACATTAGTCTGAGGTTACCTCTTGTGGTCATGGGAGACCAGTAATATCTAAATTTAGGAAGTTTTTTTCCCTTTCATTAAAGCACTCAGAAATGCGGAACTATTTGTAAGGAATAAAAACGCAAATTACATTCCTAACAAAATTAGTTCATGTGTTGTGTCATTATATAAGAGCCTGCCTTCTGCACTGTTTACTCCTCTGCTGTGATGTCCAAATTTTTTGGCAGCTGGAAACCGAAACAAATTCTGCACTCAAAAGAAACAGAGTAAATGAAAATAATAGTMTGGCTTTGGCCTTGGGCATCTGTCACCACCAACAGTAAAGAAAAGGGACCAGCTTGGACATCAGGTCAGCGTAGAAACGGCATGTAGACAAAAGTTATTTATTTAATAAATGAAATATATTAAATTTGAGTAAGAATATAGAGAAGTTGCCGTGGAAGAAATTTTTTGTGATTCGCAATGTGTCTTCACAAATATTGTTTCTGTATGTATTGCACTCATCAGTTCAGTCGGAAGGGACCGACACTGCCATAATGCCACCTAGTGTGACTGCTGGTTTTTTCTAACAATTCCCTGAATACTTGTGGAAATGGCAAGAGAATTTTCATCTTCCGTGAGGATAACAGATTAGGTATAACGCTTTCACTGTATTGTGGCAAGCAGTTGTAAGGAAACAAGCTAAGCATTGCTAACACCGAGTCATCTACAGTTACACCTACCAATCCAGGGCTAAATACGGCTGCAGCCATTACACAGCACCCAGCGGCATCTTCCCGTCCTGCTGGGAGCCATCCTGAGATGGGGCCCGTCCCAAGGGGCACTGGTKGGTTCACCACTTGTATTTGATGAAGGCACGGTGGGCACACACCGTCCTTTACGGTCTTTTGAATAATCAGTGCCAAATGAGATTCAGTCATGCATTAGCATTCCTTGAAGTGCACTAGCAGCAATAATAGGATTTAAGAAGCAGAAATACCGGTGGAGTAACCAGTTTTTCAGATTCTGTGGATTTACTGTAGAACTGTAGCTTGGAGGTCTGCATTCCTTCTCCGAGAGGTGCAATACCACAGCGCGAGGGAGGAACATTTATCCAGCCATAGATTACGTTCTCCCTCCTGCACTCTAAAGAATTATTTGTTGGTTTAAACACAATCATAGCTGCAGGATTCTCACCTTTAAGAAGAAATACAAACCTTTAATGTGAGAGTATCACAAGTATACAGATGCTCCTCTGAGGCTCAGGTTTCTTAATATTTTCCAATGTAAAATATAGTATCCGTTGTACAAGATACTGCAGAAAGGCCTAGAACCACTGCAATTTGCTTTTCCTTTGCTGGACTGATGAGAAAAGAGTGAAAGTKGTACACCTCAGTCTTCATTATCTTGAAGGTATGTAGAATGCTTTTGTAATTATCACAGCAGCTTGTTTAGCAGGGGAAGAACAGCTAGCCTGCCTTGTTAATATCCCATCCCAAAAATATTACTTTGAAAATTGAAGACAGGTTGTGTTCTAATAAAAGTAGCAAAGAAAAGCTGTTTCCTGCAGCAGGAACCTTCGCTACCAAAAAGTCTTCCACAAGTGAAGTAAAAGAAAACAAAATTGAAGAAATTAAGGCTCTGATTGATTTATAGCTTGATCATGTGGTATTCTGCATAAATAACGTATTTAATGTTTTGGATAATACATCTCTTCAAGTTACATGTCCCATGGTAATTTTCAGTTTTGGTGTATTTGTGCTCAAAATGTAAGTTCTTCACATAAATTATAAAAAGGAATTTGCTCCTAAATGTTAATTTAGAAGCACACAAACTGCTGAAATTTTTCCAGCGTTCAGTTCTTCAAAAGGTTGCTCGTTAGTACAATGCTTAAGCACATTAAAAGATCCCTCAAAACCAAAATGCATATTCATGCATTCTAACTTGGAAGTGTTTCATTTCATTTTGGAAGTGAAAAGGAAATGAAGGGTAAAGAACRTGTCTTCTCCTTCAGACAAAATAAAGGAATGAATAAACTCTAGGTATGAATTTGTTTAATGTTCCTATCTTAGTGTTGCCTGATAAACAAACACATCATCTGAATTGTTTCAGAAAAGGTGGTCAGTGACACTTTGTAAGAAATTATTACTTTTGCAGGCTGTGTCCAAAGATGGTATTTAATCCAAAATTTTAAGGTATTTCTTACTATTTCTGAATAATAGTAAAATTAGGACCAGGAGGGGGCTCCTCTGTTAATTACTTGCTACGAGTWAGTAAAAAGGAATTACTTAAGTTTGTGAAACACTTCTTTTTAATATTTCACTTAACAGAACTCCAATGATTTTTGTAAAAGTAAAGGTTTTTTRGATAAAATGCTAGAAGCAGGCATCTATTAACAGCATGCTATCTAGTAATTTCAGGASACACTTTGAACAGTAAGACTGTGCTATATGGAAAGTAGAATCTAATCCACTCACATGTCAGTGAATGAGTTAGCCCTAGCAAAATAAATTGAAACAAACAAATTATTTCACAGCTTTCAGCTGTTTTCCTGCACTGCTTTTCCTCTTGTAAAAAAAAAAAAAATTACCCGTTTTTCACTTCCATACATTTGTCTTAATGGAATGCTGATTTGCATGCTGCTTGATTTACAGAGGCAGAATTTGGTAAACTACACATGTTCATATACCACAGAGCAATAAACAGCAGTGAAGAATCTCAGCAGTAGTTGAATATCCTTGTCTGCTCCTTTCTTTCCATTTGATTCTGGTCTTTCAATATGGGCTTACCTAACATTCTGCTCCCTTCACTGTAATGCTCAGACTTTGAACTGGAGGCAGAGATTGCTATATCTGGGTCCTGCTTAGATTTGGGAAGTGTACTTGGCAGCAGCAAAACAGAATCCAATTTGCTTGTAGAGCCTTTTGCCTCCTCCTATGCCTGAGAATACCAGCCTGCTGATTATAAGATGAATGGCAAACACAGAAAATGGAAAAGGAATGAGAAATAAGGAGACGTCTGCTACTTGGAGAAAGTGAGCTATTGAAAGGAGAAAGGAAATAAAAATAAGCAAACCAACAAATTGATGCAGTTTTCAGAGAGCCAGCACCTTAGCTATGGAGAGGGGTGTACTTTAAGTCTGTTAGAGAAAGAATTACGAGGACACGAACAATGGAAGACAGCATGAACCCCGGTATCTGATTGTCACTGGAAAATTGTCAAAATTACAAAGAAAACAGAGTTAAACCCGACCGAATTTGGCTTCTGCGTGGGGTTTTTTTTTTGAGTTTTTTTGCATAGAGCTTACATAAATTAAGCTTTCTTTAGGTTTTTCCAGTTCAGATTTTGATATTTAGAGAGAACTGGAAGAATAATTTGCAGCTGTGACGTAGAGATTTAGCTGGTTTTTATTATTTCCATTTCCCAAGTTAAAAATTCACATTAGGGAAGAGAACCATTTCTATGGCTAGTCAAGCCTACACCGTTACCTGTGTAAAAATGTGCTGACATTATGCRGAATGGCTTAGTTAAGATTATGAAAAGAACTGGAAACAATTACCAGTATAATTTTTCTGTATCAGATAATTATTTTCCATGTACCAAAGCCAAATATAACTTACTGACKGTAGTACAATGGTCTATCAAGGAAGCCATTAATGTATCTGAGAGAAAAGAGGTAAGAGCTGAGCACWGAAAAAAGTTGTGACCATCTAAGGAACACTTTAGATTGTAGGCTTCATAAAAGCAAATGAAGTTCCAACACTTGAGTTGCAATCTAAGCAGTGCGATGACTCTTCTGAATAGTGATGTTCAGAGTACAGTGCTACTTTGAGTAACCTCAGTTTATAGCAGAAACCTGCTGGATGTATCAAGTGATGCTATTGCAAATGATAAAAAGGGATCTCCGCTTTTCTGCAGAAGCTGCATGCAGCAAATGTGAAGGAAGTAGTGGCAAATAATGACATAAAGGTCATTTTATTGAAAATAAGCTGCATAGAATTTGGTATAGATGTCATACCTTTCGCTGTCCTGTGGCTGTGGGTAAACACTTGATCATAGTCTGAGTTACAGAGGCCACGACACAATGATTTTTACAGGTTTTTTTTTTTCCTCACTAACTGTATTTGTTAACTGTAAACATGCCAGTTTTCATCTTACTCAGCATCTCTCCTTATCTTATTGTATTAACGTAACAAAACGTACATGCTGAACCAAATTTTCAAGCAGGTAATAAGTATCATACTTTTATGCTTTCTTGGTTGTCTCCAACTAAGCTTAAAAAGAAGCCTATTCTCGAGTGAGAATGCAGACAAGGGTAAGAAAATTTAGACTGTTTAGCTTAAAAGGAGTATTTTATCATTTTCCGTAGAGTATTCTGTGAGTATGCAGAACTCTCCAATATTGGTTTGATAAAGTATACTCGTCATTACAGACTGCCACTAGTAATCCTTCCTGCTTTCACACAACTTCAAATTTATCTGTTAAAAAAAATAAAAACAAAAACACRGCAAAAGAAAAAACCATACAGGAAAGGGCTAGTTACAACTGGCAGCTCAGATACTACGTTCTTTCAAGTAGCTACAAGCTATTTGGGTACGGACCTCATCYTTCAGCATTTTTCCTAAATGGTGACCAACTAATCTTAGAGCAATTAAGTAGTGAAAACAAGTTAAAACAGACTAACCGTTATACTGGTATTATGTCTTCTGCTTTACCAATTAATGGTGAGAGCTTGTCGGTTGTTTRTTTTGTCTCTAGCTTAAAGGTTTAGCACCATCACTAGGTTCCAGCCAAAGTCCTCCTCTATCGTGAAATAATGAAGTAGTATTTTCTCAGTGTTTCTGGAGTAGTACAGGGTATAGCTGTCAAAGAACATTAATTTTGTTCCRTTTAGACTTTTGGCTAACGGATAGATCTAAACCTTAGTACAGGTAACAGCCAATCTCTGTCATCAGCATGCTTTATTTGTAATGCTTTTCTGTGTGTCTTGGAGTACACGTAGCCCGAGTGTGGCAAGGAAAGCACTTTCTTTTACTCTCTTTACACATGGAAAGAGTAGTTTTCCCCAATCGGAGCAGGTACTTAAGCAGCTACGTATTCTTTCTTTACCAAAGTGGTATCTCCATTGCGTTTAAGACCAAGTTTGGTGTGCAGGGCTTACATTAGGGATGCCRTTTCTTTAGTCACTTGAAAGAAAGATACCTTCTTCCCAAACTTCAAGTCAGTAACGCAAGTAGCTTCAGCAGGTACTTCCTCCAATGCTCWGTCCAATACTTACGGCAAGGTAATAAGGGGATTGACCCTAAACGGCTCCCTGGTGAATTACTAAGTACTTCTAAATAATTACAAACTGAAAGCTGGACATTTGCTAATGACAGCTTGAGTAGCATTAGCAGAGCTTAAGTGTAATAGCTGTGGAACATTTTAGTTAGACTGCATTGGAGTTCCCTTTTTTTAATTGCTCAAGAGTTTAGGGAAGACAGAAATGCATGACAACTTTTTATTTTTGTATCAAGTGCAACATTGCGAGGAACAGATAAAACTAAGTTTACTAGTCCCATAGTATACAGAACTGAAAAACGCATTCTGCCACGCTGCAGGCACTGTGCGTAAGAACCTGGTCAAAATTTCAGTGCAATTGTGACTGGAAGAGCAAAGCAGTGCTATTACTGTTACAACTGTATATATCCCAGTGTCATTAATACATTTATGGTAAAGCAGAATGGCTACCACTCCAGTGTATGAGCAATCCCATGAATTAGATTTTACATCTAAAACAGCAAGCAAAGGAATCAATGCTAATCACCTTAATGAGGTAACAAACCCAGTTTAAGAATATGTTGAGCCAATTGATCAAAACAGACGAAATTTTAAGCTGAAAATACCTGGTTTTATCTAGTGGGCAGATTTGGAAATGGGGCAGTAATAGGTGGCCCAAGGATTCYGCTTCCTAGCTTTTGCTCAGTCTTCATCTGTAGCACTGCAGAGGCCTTCAGCCAAGAAGTTTTTCCTCAAGCTACTTGCAAGTGTAACTGACCACCATCTATACCTTTCTAGCTGTTAGTTCTGGAACAAGTCCTTGCATCACCACTGTTTGAGACAGGCATTTCTAGTGAAGGTAGGTATCGAGTTTCTTCTTGATGTTGTCAAAGGAATCCACTCCCATATAGTCAGCTTGGCCCTGTTCCCATCGTTCCTTGCGCTCTTCCGAAGATTCGGTTGGTATTACCGGCGATACTGATACGTGGGACACCGCCTCTGTAATTTCTGCCTAAAAGGAAAGGCAGAGTAAAAATRCAGAAATACTTTGTACGGCTAAAGCAAGCAACGGGCCATAGAACGGGACAACAAAGTAGGTGTTATCATGCAAAGTAGCATGCATTGCCAACGGGCAGGGATTGTGCAGCTTTCCTAGCACAATAACAAAGCAGAGTTACAGAGGTTAGCAAGGGAAAAAAAGGAAAAGGTTATTTTATGTTAGGCACATAGCTATGCAAAAAAGTTTAYGTTCTTCATACCTCTCTACAGAAGCCACAAGAGAAAGCCAGAGTATAAACCAAGCCCGATAGCTGCAAACAGTTTGTTAGAAAGAYGCGAGGTTACCGAGAGAAGCACATCCTAAGAAATCAGTAACTTTGGTCATRGAAAGGCTGAGAACTTAAACTGGCCCATGTACTAAGGTAAGACTACGAAGTCTGCGGTCAGATGCAGGGTACTAAAGTCTGTGAATGAGAACTTGAGTTACAAGCATTACTTTGGGTTTAATAAGTATTGGCATTCATCACTGCCACTTTACGTAAGGATCGATTCTCTAGTTATCCTAGGCTTACCTAAACGTGATTCACCATGCATATGTATGTACATATTTGCATGCTGAACTGTGTTTCTTCTGCTTGGGAACCTTATTAGCTGCAACACATTAAGAGTTAGGCCCTTCTCCGTATAAATTAAAGAAGTTACTACACCAAAGAAGTTACTACAGTACAATATCCGATGCAACATTAACTACCTACGTGGTTTGTTTTAGACAGGCATACAGCTATGTACAAGCYCGGTCTAGCATGCTTCTCTTTTGTATTATTATTTACTCCAAGCTTAAAAAGGACAAAACTAAAACCCTCTGCATCCCACAAACTAAACCAGACCCATGCTTTGAGGCAGACAGTGGGAAGGGAAATCGATGCAATGGTAAATAATCTGTCATCCATACTTAGGTACGGAAGTACGAGATTATTAGAGCACGTACCACGTTTACTCCTGTGGTAATTTCTTTAACATATCCGTGCTGTTCTAGTAATGGTAGAACATCGGCTATGTAGGTATCCCACCACATGTTGAGGAATTCTGGGTGAACTATTTTAGGGTCGTCCATATTGCCCTTTATGCTTTTCGTTCTGGAGTCGTACGTGTAGTTCCACGGCTTCGTGCTCCCCAGGAAATGCACCACCTTAGTATTCGCACCAAACCTGTCAGAAAGAAAAATTTTAGAAGCTAGTTTGTACACGTGTCTAGGAAACAAGTTTTGACTGGCAGAAATAATTTTATTTTTTTAACCTGCCGTTTCCGTATTTGACCGGAAAACAGAAATATTAATATATTTAAGAGGCTAAATGCTAAATTATCAAAATGCCAATGCCTACTGGGTTGGAAAGCGTTGCRATACAACAGAAAAAAATGCAAACTGAATTCTACGTTACACTACTCTGGATACAGCCACAACCTAATGGTCTGGACTATTTAAATACTTACAGACAACTCAAGTCTTTAGGGTGATGTCCATAGCTCAGGAGAGAGCAGTCTCAAGCAGCCATTGCAATCGGAACTGGTTTTAGAAGTGAAAAAGATTCTACTCCAAAGTCAGTAAGCTGGAGAGTTAAGCATTACAAGTATTATGTGGAGATGGGTCAGTGTTAAGAGTTACCCTTTTGGTGTACACACTCTAGAAATGGATCATTGGAAGGCTGTGCTGCAAGAAGACCRTGTCCCTGCAAAACAGTAACTGTTTTAACCCACGTATTCCAGAACACTCCTGATCTTGGTGCAGCAGGGTCTTGCTAGACAGCCCTTACTTCTTAAATAACCTCAGGGTTACCATGCATGGGTTTGGTGATGGGTTGTTTCTGTTTGGTTTTGAAACCATTTAAACTCAATTTTCAATATGAACTTCTAGCTTCTAATTGTTACCAGTATGTTCTTCTGCATTTAAAGTGTAGATGAGATGCACCTCTTCTCAAGTAAAGAACTTTACATTGAAAGAGAAAACATTCATCCCATTATTTTACAGTACCAGACCTAGGTTTCAGCTTGATTCAGTTTTGTAAACGAGCAATACCAGTCTCTCTAGTAGCAGTGGCTATCTCACCTAGTTCAATGTGTATCACATTAGGCTTTCTTCTCARTGTAACACGACTTAAATGGTTAGCAATGTCAAAGTAGTTTGTCTAACGTTTTATTAAGCAGATGGTGGTCACTTTGACCCGGACTCAGGCATTTAAGGAGTTTTATATATGGAGACAATACATGTGCGTTTCAAAAGCTGTAGAATATTCGACCTAATGCGGTATGCGTTTGGGTGGGGGAGTGGGTTTCACGCTATTTAAAGGTCCTTGGCTATATATTTCAATGTTCGTGTTCGACGTTTCAAATACGACTGATCTTTCTGCAGAATGAGGACTTACGTGTGTGTGAAASACCAAGTAACTGCAAGAAAAAAAGTGTCTTCAAGAGGTCAGTTACCGGGCTTTAACTTTAAAACCCAAATGCTGAGATTTGGCGTAAGGGGACTAACTTAGTTTTACTAGCTATCACAGTACTAAACAACCCGAGTTTTCTACATCGTWGGCTGCTGCTGCTCTGAAAAAACTTGTCACGGCTCAAAAATCAAGGCTATTTAAGCTAGAGAATAGAATGTGTGGGAAGTATCACTTACTGCAAAAGAAGCGTACCCTTAGTATCCTGTCCGCTTCGGTCAGAACAGATGCCAGGCTTCTACGATSTTTTCAGTATCTGCTTTCTAGATACTTTCTGGATCTGCACTATTTTATTTTGACATTTAAGCTCAACTGTTAGGAAGCTTTATGYCCACACTGGCCTCAGCAACTAATCTGTCTTTCCCTATCTCCCAGAAAAGTCCTTCATCAATGTATTCAAGTTAGCGAGCATTTGTCATGAATTGGCATTTTCCTTTGGAAAAAGGATTACTGAGACTGCTGTGAAATCTAGTCTCGCTGTACAAAGCCGCAAAAACTTAGCTATTGATGTCAGTAGGTTTAAATTTCACTATATTCCAACTGCTGATTATCAGGAGTATGGCTGCTGATCTTACCAAGGGAAATTGTTCCATCAATTGAGCAAGGAATTTCACTTCCAAGGGCCGCACTTCCAGCATTCTGCTTTTGAAGGACCGATGAATTCAGTTAAGGTATCGATTCARTCGGTTAAAGGCAATTTTTGTCAGGAGCCCCCAGAGCCAATTAGTCTTTYGTGGCAACAAGTAAAGCAAGAAAGCAATTTGCGTAAAATTAAGGTCACATGACCAACAGCCAGTCATACAAAAAGGATATACTTTACAATAGATGTTAGCTTACCGAATGTTATCCAGCTACTTAGTCATTCTGAGGCTTGCATGTTTCTTTAAATAAGCCTTCCACTTTTAGCACGACAAGATTCCAAACAGTATTCTGATCACAAGACATAGTTTGATATTAAGCCAGCAAGTCCTGCTTATGCTAGCTGCTGCTTTAGACACTAGTAACCTGATGTCATTSAGAGATCAGATTGTTTTTGTGCAATTGGCACTTTCCCCACTGCCTCCAACTTTTGCAGCTCATAATAGGTAAAGAGTTTCTGCACAATGCTTCGATTTCCCTTCTTACTGACCACCCCCGCAGCCCTCGATTATCGCAGCAATCCTGCCTCTGACATACYGTTTACTGGCACGCCAAACTAATGCTGCTAGCCAGGGAGGATAGAGTTTTTGCCACAGAGGAAACATGCAATGGTATGTGGTTGGCTGTAGTCTTTGTTCCATCTTGCCATTACTTAAGGAACTGACAGAGGTCCAGAAAGACTATTAGAAGAGAATTCTAGGTTGAAATAAATCTATGTTCACCACRCTTATTTGAATGGTATAGGTCGATTAGATGAAACTGTAATACCRGTTGTTAAATACCCTAAGTAATTTGAGTAAGGAAAGGGCAAGTTATCTAAGTGTGAACGATACCACCAGTGACATGCTGAAGTTCAGCTCCAGTTGATTAAAGAGCCTACTGCCATCGGTTAGCACTGTACTAAACGGTCTCCCGTACCGGAGGAGCGGTTCTTCCTTTTGCAAGTGACCTGTCAAATGTGCTTACTCTAAATCAACTTCAGTGTTATCATCAGGGATGAGCGRTTTAAGTCACAGATACAACTGTCTCTCTGCATTTGAGACGATTCATTTGACTTACATCAAGTCAACCTTTTTTTTTTTTAAGAAAAGAAATTATTTTACATCGAGTGGCACTGACAGTCTCCTAGAAAACTGGTGTAAGCTCACATCAGGCCCGTTCATTCTGTTACAAGAAATTAGTTTATGTAAGCGCYGAAGATCTTCTTGAAGTTTTCAACTTACGCTTTAAATGCTGGAAGGTAGGAATATACAGAAGTGCTGCTCAAATTATAAATAAAAGGTAGATGTTTGCTCATGTCTGTTGTTGCCCAGCTGCTGAAGAAGGTGTTTAATAACCCCTGATCGGCACCTAAAAAAGAAAGCATGAWTAGGCTACAAGCATCAGACAGCTGTTTGAGGATCTTTTTCAGTCACTTCACTGAGTACGAGTCGGTAAATGCAGTTGTCATGCCCAGTACAAGCGTAGCGTAGAGCACAAAAGTTCTATTTGTGAACAACCCCGTGAATATTGCAGCCTTTGAGTATTCAAAGAATGCAGAGAACGGAACAGTACGTACGGGGTTACTTTTGTTAAAAGATAGGAAGCCGCTCACGAACTCTGCCATTCCGTTTCTTTTACRGCATAAGTTCAATCTGCATAAGGCAGCAAAAAAGCCCTGCAACAGAACGGGACAAGCGAGCGGAGTTCAGCCTCAGGAAAACTAGCTCACAAGATCAAATGGCAACGCTTAGTTTCATTACTTATGCGTACAGATGCACGACCAACACCATCTCACTTCCCGAGTTGGGCTACCAGTGGCCCGTTAGACCCGCAGTCCCAGACGCATCTACCTCCACACCGATCCGATTAGAAAAGCACATGCAGTCTCGGCGACAACTCTTATAGTAAAACTCTATCAAATCCTTTAACAGACAACAACTATTCCTAGTTCCACACTAAAAAGTTCCCAACTAACCACAAAATGAGGATATCARTATGTGTGCAGAGGGGTCACCTCTCAGTTACAAGGTTAAGTGAGTCTGAAGTTGTTTGGTGTCCCAGTAGTAGATTAGCTAACAAAAAAAATAAACGTAACCTTCAGGCTAGAGCAAACTCGTTAATAAGCAGCAACTGAGAGGTAAAAACATACTTATTTATATCCATTCATTCTTCATTGCTATGAATACAATTAGTCTTTAACTGGTAATAATTCCTCTTMTCAAGGAGATTAAAAGCATTCCTCCAACTTTCACCTGCTGTATTCTTTCACCTATARCTGCATTCACAAGTAGCATTACTAAAGTGGAAGTAAATGGATAGCTTAGTARGTAGACAATGTTTTATTTAAAAATTTCATTTTCTCAAGCAGTCAGTCTGCTGAGTCAGCAAAAAGTTTTTTATTGGCCTATGATTTGATTTTAGGGCAGTATTAAGGTTTACACCATCAGTGCTGTTCGAACAGAATTTGCTTTTTGCAAATGAAGTATCTAGATGCTGGGCATAAASTTAGATGTACAGACGGTACACTGACAAATATAAATACTAGGTATCCTGTTACAGCTGTCAGCATACATGCAGATTGCAGAGTGAGAAACTGCCTGGAGACTCAGGCCAGTAATTTCAAACCTCTGACTTGTCTCTCCACCCATAAAGGAAGGAAAGCACTTTTGAAGAAGTGTCCATCACAAGAGAACAGAAGGGGCAGCAACAACGTATTTAATTTACTATACAGGACTTTCTCTCGCTCGGATTRTTTTACATACTCGGCCTTTTTTTCAGATTGCACGCATTTGGGCCAAAGCAGACAACGAAAGCTGTGRAGATACAATACAGCAAGACTGTACAAGCAACTTTTTTGGATCCCAAGCTAAAGACCCAGAGGATTATCTAAAGCAATATGAACATTCTTAAGGTAGCAGTACTACCAGAYTTCTTTTAAAACCAAACTCTTCTTTCCCAGCCACCACTTTTAGATAGTATCTAGAGCAGGTGCAGGACAGGTTCTTTATTAACTAGAAAGGTGAGGTCTAGACAGACAGAGTAGATGTCTATATAAGYAGCCATCATTCTGCCATTTTAGGACAACAGGATTACATAGGAGGCTTCTGTCTGCTGTTACATGCAAAAAATACTCCGGAGGGTCTTCCATTCCCTAGAAAGTACTTGCAGCTTGACTTCAACCACACATAGTTTGGTAGCTCATTAAGTTTGCATCCCCGTGTCCTATTAAAAGCGGTGACCCTTCACATGTTTCTCTTACTAAGTTTCCAAGAACCTTTTATTACTCTCTAGGTCAATTTAATTTTCAAACCCTATTGTCCTTATCAAGTTCCTGAGCTTGGCAGCAGCTTATACAGATGGTCTAGGCTCCACAGTCTCATTACTCAGATGAGTGCTATCATTTAACAAAAACTAAGGAAATTTTGAAGCCGAAGTACAWATAACAGTTCTAGAAATTTGATACCTGAACAACTAACCCACTATTTTTYGTGTTAAGTGCTGCAACAATTGCTTTGCATTCAGGACACGGTGGAAGTTTCACCATCGAATGGCTTTAGGTTTCAAGTCAGAAAACATACTGTGGAAGCAGTTCYACTCTTTTACAGGACAGGGGCCTTCAACCGAGAAGATCTGGTCTGCTAGCAGTCAAGCACAAAGCTCAAAGGAGACAACCACCGAGTCTCAGACATTCCCGAAGCGACGCAACGGTCGGTTTGCGTAAAGATGAGMGTTTGGGGTTTTCTTTAGGTTGAGCGGGTTTGCCTTTTAGGTGGGTTTTTTAATGGCGGGGAGGGCTGYRTTTGGGGTTTTTTGTTTGTTTTTGAATGTTTGTGGGGGTTTTTTTGAGTTTTGTTTGCTTTAATGCAACAATTCAGACTTAGGCTATGGATTTTGCACAGCCGGTGATCAATTTGCACCCAACCGCTGAGAGCACTCACAATGCTACYGGCTGATACCTTTTCAGTAGCAAGGTACAGACATCATTAAATAGCAGCACTCATCTTGAAGTTTTACTTTTCACAGAATACTGAAAAGTAAATCAACAGACCAGCTAATTATTTTCTATCTGATAGTTCCATTTTACGGTCTTATTTACAGTTTTCTATAGATTTTAAAATTAGACTTTGTTTTGTACCACAGTAGTTACATAATGAAATTAAGCAAGGGGAGACAGTGATACTCTGAAGCCTTTAACTATGGCAGCCTCCAAGCAACATATGCTTTTACTGCAACGGTAATAGATTATTAGTAGACTTAYGGGACAGCAGAACTTGGCTTCTCAAGCTTAAACCTGGTACAGTGGCACATCCCAATTGACTTACAGTGGGAAGCAGCCAAGGCTACATGCAATTGATATTGGGAAAGACACAGTCACCACCCTATAATGACAGGAAGCCATCACATAGCATATGAAGAGATAGCTGTGTCTTCAAATGTTTGATTCTCTGAAGCTGTGCTCAAGTTGACCAGTACTACTTTTTCTGTAGCAGCTTAAGTTAGTATAGAACGTCCAAGCCTTGAGCATTAGGAATGCCCGGAGCATACCAGGAGTACCAGAGCTTCATTTGCTAACGYAYGCACCRTGATTGCTACAGCCTAAGTTTTCTYGTTATRCTATTCTACACTCTTAATGCTGACAATCATTAGTTTGGAGGCCAACCCATATTTATTTCACGAAGTCTGAAAAAAGTAGTTTTACTACATATTGTTATGATAGCCTCTTCTTCTGAGAAGAACACCATTTTTGTGTAGCAACAATGAGAACTCYATCTTAGGGAGTCCTCACGAGAGGCACGAAGCTAATGAGCCATCCCAACTACTGTCACTATTGTGGTCTAACTTACATTGAAATACAAATTAATACRTACCATCAAAGCTGCCTTTCTCTGTGGCAAACTGTAACAGCTGATTGTACGTTTCAACGGAAGGTCGGTAAACAAAAACTCCTGAATTGAAACAGTCAGGCCAGCCTGGATCTGGCGCTGCAGACAGCTCTTCTCTGTCAAAAAGCTCATCGATATTTGACAAAACCTAATTGCAAATGAATTTWAAAAATGGTTTCAGGTTAGGAATTGTGGTATCACATTTTAGTGGATTTTGGCATCAAACTTAAGACATGAAAGTAAGTTCTTGTATCAGTGCTCATCTTATGGAAGACMATTATTTTAAGGAAATAGTCCCCACAGACTTCATTGCAGCTAATTTCGATTAAAAGGCACATAAATTCTTACTGTTTCTAGTSCATCTAGTAAAAGGCTTTGAATACCCCTACTCTTAAAAAAAAAAAACCCACAGAAAAAAATCCAACCGTCCCAATACTACGTCTTTAAGAGGTGTCATGAAACACAGCCACTTACCATTGTGTCTGCATCCATGAAAACACATTTTGAAAACTGTGTCAGCTCCCAGCAGTGAAGCTTTGTTAGCGTGACACCCAACTCGGGTCTTTTCATTAACGCCAAGTGCGCTGAATCCCCGGTATCCAAGACATTTACCAATATGACTTCATCAAAGACTTTATCCAGCACTCTCCTGGGGAAGAGTCAATTGGCAACATTTAGCGTTACTCCAATAACAGACCACGTGACAGATTCTGTAAAGAGAAGCGGAATAACAGGGAACCTAGCAACATTTCTCGTCGAACAGACGTAAGAGTCGACTGCCTACGTAGGAATGCGCAAGTACGCCCGGCTGCCTTTCCGGTTCGTAAYGGGCACATTTCGGGGAACGGAAATGTTTTTTCTTCCACCAACAATGCTTTTTGCATCACTATCGAGTCTAGTAAGTCACAGCTGCTTACCGCAACCTTCCCGCAAGGCTTTTTTTTKTTCATCCTGACTCTGGTTTTTGGCAACTGTCTACTCTGAGCAGGCAATTAAGAAAGGGAAGCTGTCAGACTAGCTCGAGCAGGACAGTAGCTGAATCCTAAACAGCTGAAACATGAGTTTATGCAATACTTACACGGTTCTGGATKTGTGACATCAGGGACGTTTGAGACATCTGACTAGACCCAGTTGCTAAAACTTTCTTTATCCCATAAAATCTTTCCAACACTGACCTAGTCATGGCTGTGGGTACAGCAATGTTTTGAGCCAGTATCATATTCACTAAAGAGTGATAAACTTTCAGGCAACGTGGTAAAATTTTGTGGCAGATACCCAACCTTTGCTTTATCATCCATGGAGCATTATCATTAGTTCAAGAGATTRCGGTGCCTGTGCTGTTTAAAAAAGGAAACATCTGTAAAGTCTTAGTATTCCACAATGTATCTCGAATGCTCAGCAAATACCGGTACAACATGAGCCACAGAGCTTGTAAATGAGTTCTAGAACTCCRCCTTGCAAGGCAGTCCTTATACTGACGGTTTGGTGCGGACAGTACTTCTGAACTTAAGCCATACCTYGTTAGGGAGAGAGGGTGAGAAAAGCAACTTCCGATTACAACAGCCGGTACGGTACGTAGGCATCACCGGTCTAAGGGCATAACGCTAGCTGGCTTGTGGTAGCACGTAAGTACATTTAGGATTCCTCTTAAAAGAACCACCTAGCAGGCTGGAATGGACATTCCTATACGCAACATCTTAACGTGATGTTTAGCTGCCAGGAGACTCCAGGGAGAGTCACTTTTTTTTTTTTTTTATTTATTTATTTTTTTTTATTTGAGCCATCTCTCTATTGTCTCTCTATATATTGAGAAGTCTTTTCAAAAGCACTTCCCCATGTAAAGAATCTGGACGTATCGTCTGTAGTTCCCATAGTCATTAAATGTTTYCTTGTTTGTGTGTCTTTTTTTTTACCCTCTTACATGTGGAGAGAGAATCCATTCCATAGTGAGACTATTCTAAGGAGACCATAGGAAGCAGTTGCCTGTTAATTTCATTTGTTGTACGGTGGTGACCTTGTTAGATGCCTCTGTTGAGCTACTTTGACATACTCGGTGCAACTTTAGTTCTGCTTGCTTTCTTCTCCCGTGATAAAGAGTGATTTGAAATGTCTGCTACATTTCAAGAGAGCTTCTGTTATATTATCTYAATCGGGAATACTTCTGCAAAACGAATACCAATCCCCTACTCCCACCTCCACATGCACATACACAGCACTAACAAATGCACAGGCATTATCACAGTATTGTTTGACAAATCTAAGCCGGACTTCAAAAGAGCAAATATCCAGCTGAAATATCAAGTCATGGTTTAGAGCTCTAACTCATTGTAAGAAAGAAAGAAAGAAAAAAAATCACACCAAAACGTAACAAGCTGTTTCATGTCTGAAGAACTTACAGAACTCTAGATAGTATGGGTAAGTTGAATTCTGTCGAAATAAGCTGTTTATCTTCCAGACCTTTGAAGAGTTACTATTAAGGAATTTAACTTCAATTTTTCAACCCGCACASCAGCCTGAACTGTTGCAGTTTTAAGTTTATAAGTGACCTTACCTCATAAGATCTGAGACCTGAGGAGTTATGAGTGCTGTCAGCTTCCTTGTTGTTCTGTACCGTTGCAAGGACGAACCGAGTACCAGCGCTCCTTTCACGTAGGAGTCATTTGTGGCTAGAGTCACAAAAGACTGGTCTGCAAGAAATTAACTCCGTCAGGTTGGCACRATCCACCACTTTATTCTGAGACAGATACATTAGAAACTTAGTATTGTTAGGTAATCATGCTTTGATACCTCACAGATAGGCCCTTTTAACTCAGTGTGTAGTGCCTTCCTACGTGAGTGAATGAAGCAGATTACTTGCATAGCTGTATTTGCCGTTAGCAACCTGACACKTGCCAAAACGCAGTAAAATGACCCACAAAATTACGACTGTTGCCAAGAGAACACGAGTTCAAATTTGCCCACAGAGTAAATAAGTCATGCTACATGTAGAGACAATACAAAAAGTCTGAAGAGCCTTACTTTGGCCACTAATAGGTTGTTAGGCTGAAAGTGTTTGGAGTCTGTGGGCTCGCATTTGGCCTAAAGTTAGTAGGGCTTTGTGGAGTTTCTCTAGGTTCAGCTCTCAACCCTGAAGCTACAGTGGTGTAAAACTTCCATTTCGTTTTCGAATGAMAGTAGGCATTGAATTATATCTTAGACAACAGTTTTAAGTTTTGCTAGCTCAGGATTTTGCAGATGAGTTGTTCTGCGACCCACAATTGCAGCTCTGTGAGAAGAATGCAAGATTTAAATGGGAAGTAAGTAGTAATAAAAAGAGCAATTTAAAACTGGCAGGAACAATTTTTACTCTTCAAGCAGAGAAGTACTATCATCTTCTGCTCCAGCTGTATCTTAAAAATAGCTAAGACAGATTATTTTGCCATATATTAGTTATTGAGGCCATATAATACAAGATTTGYATTTTTAAAATGTTCACGTTGTTTTGAACTGTCAGAGTGGGACGAAAGCAGACAAGTAATTTATAGTAGTTCTTCAGCGYACTATCGACTATTTTCATGCAGCCTCCTTTCAATGTCGTATCACTTTATGACGCACGCTCTTTTCTACCAATCCATTTTCAACACTATCAACGAAGCAGTTTCTTCCTAAGAATTTCAAGAGTGGATTTTCATATTCAAATTTGTTGTAGCAGCTTTGGGTTTTTTTTTCTTTACGGATGGTGTCAGATCTTCTAAGGAGGGCTCTGGGCACCTAAAGGCTTACTTGTGAAGCTCAGTAGTAAGATTAAAACACTGACTCCTTTCAGAAAAATTGTTGTTTGACAGAACTCCTAAGTTCACGAGTTGAGAACTTAGTCATCATCAGTATCTTTTAAACTTAATACCCCCATAACAGCCTACGGGAGAAAGTCATGTACCGCAATTGCCTATAAGCTCTGCAAACCTGGTTAGTAAGATCTATAGACCAAAACCTTCTATTTTGCTTAGCAGCAAAACCAACTAGTCCCAAGGGATTTAGATTATAGTGGTCGATCACAAAGATCAAAAAAGCTTCTATAATGCCAGGAATAAAGATATTTTGTTTCAATTCACTTTTAGCTGCCTATTTGTACTAGTTCATATTCAGYAAGTCTACAGAAAAACCTCACACTTTTTTTAAAGAGCAAGCATATACTGTTTCAAGCTGTATGAACATCCTCCTAATAGGACAGGATTTTTCAGTAGGTAATTTGCATGTTACTACTGAACACATKAAAGTCTTACACTATTAGACACTCTCAAACAGCTCACTAAAAATCCAGGGCAGACAAAGTGCGATTGTGCCCAACATTCATCTGAACGTTGCTTGTTTGCTTTTTTCCCTAGCGTCTAAGACTAATCCTTAAAGTGACACTGCCATTGAAAGACCGATGTTTTCTTCACTCACCCACTAGCAGTTATACTTCTACTCTGTCTCCTCATCTTGCTGAAACTGAATATTCGCACACAAGGTCTTTAAAGAAATATAGTCCAATTAATGATGCAGTAAAGGCTAAGCATCCCAGCTCCAGGATGAAACTTGACAATTGCTTGACGGGAGGTGAATATTGTCAACTTGGAGACCATCCAAGTCAGCAGAGCCTTCCAAATTTTTGATTAAACTACGCTCTATTCTATGTCTTCTCTAAAGTCCAATCATAAGTACATGAGGCTATACCATACTTTTGGCAAGGCCGGCTGCTGCTTATTGTGGAAATTACATCTGCAGAAGTCTAGTCCATTCTACCTAAAGGACAGGTATCTATCTCAGCTGCGTGGGTCTCCCTTTTGGTCTTTTCCCCCTTCTCTTTAAACATTTCCTTCACAGAATCTCAGTTCACACAGCGACCACTGTTAGACCCGAAACATAATGAACTCTCGGTGACAGTACGTCTGCAAAACCACACAAGAGACAGTTGCACAGCTTCCTAATTGACTTATCCAGACAAAACCGCGCTACTTCAGAGACCTCTTAAGCCGCCCAGTTCACAAGCTATACAGTATCTCTTTGCCAGACAGATACTATCTCTTTGTGCTAGCTCTTACGCACCCACGAGCATCCTGGAAGTCTGAGCTAGGGGCAATAGTTCATTCGACGGTGCGCAGGCGGTTACTGAAGCGCTTACCCCAGACCATTTAAAAAGTTCCCTGAAAACTTTCTCGCAGGCATAGCCAGAGTTCACAAGTGTTTGCCTTTCCCCCTGTTCTCCGAGCTAGGTACCGGTACGTCTGAACTTTTTTTTTGACTACGGGATTCCTAGAGAGACAAGAGCATCTTATCAAGATATGCACGGGGAGGCAGACTTACTGCAGGCTTCCAAATCTGAAAATGAAACTCACTCTGCYGACAACTGCAGGTAAGAATCGGGGGGGAAAAGCCGGAAGAAAGAAGCGAGACGTACTCGGAGAGCCGAGTAGCGGTAAGGASCTACTCTTTGCAAACTAACAAAATCACAGAAGTCACAAGTTCTCTCTGGCGTCTCAGAAGAGGGCCGGGTTTTCCSCTGTGAGCCGCCGCAGCCCTACAGTGGCCCCTCCGGCCCATCCCGCTCGCCGCCACGCCGGCTACATCCCTCCCGTTCGGGGACGGAGCCCGGGGCAGGGCACCGAGGCGGGCGCGCAGCGAGCGGGCACCGTGCGCGTCCTCTCAAACCGCACGGCGGTGCCCGGCCGGACGGCTCCGACCCCCCCGCGGGCAGCCCCTGCCCCCACCGGCCGGAGCCCGCTCGCCGCCACGACGGCCGCCTAAAAATAGGCGCAGCCGCGGCCGCCCCGATCCCGCGGCCCGGAGCGCGCGGCGGCTTCCCGAGCGCTGCCCGCGGCCTTCGCGAAGGGCGGCGCGGGCCAGGCGGGCGCACACTGACCTGCCATGGTGCCCGAACGCGGCTCGGCTGCGGGACAGGCGGCGGCCACACCGGGAGCCGCGCCGAGGCCGTCCCTTATATAGGGGCGGGGCCAGGAGCGGCGCGGTCGCGGCAGCGGCAGCGGCAGCGGGAGGAGGCCCCGCCCCGAGGAATCTCCGCGGCGCCGCGGGCGGGGCCCCCGCCATGGCCTCCTGCGGCGGCCGCACGTCACCCCCCTCCTCCGGCCGGGGCTGGCACCGCGCTGGGCTGCGAGGCCTCACCCCCGCCTTCCCCCTCCAGCCCGCCGCCCGCCCCTGCTGTCTCTCGGGGAAAGCGGAGTTTGAAAATACTCCGCTGTGCGAATCAAGGGTGGGACCGTATCGGGGTGCTGGCTGGGAGCGGCGGTGCTRGTGGAGCGCGTCGCTCTCGTGGCCGCTAAGCCCTGCGGGAAGAAGGACCAAAACCACTGGGAAGAGCCTGGCTCCTTGGTAAATCCTCTTGGCACTGTTCCTGCAGRTGTTTGCACAGGCAGATGAGATCTCCCGAGCTGCCTCTTCTCCAGGGCTGAAAGGTCCCAGCTCTCTCAGCCTGTCCTCGTCGGAGAGACGATTTCCTGTCGGTCACGCTCGTGGCTTTTTGTTGCCCTCTCTCCAGTGCGWTCACRTCTTCGGTACTGAGGAGCCCCGAACTCAGCACCGCGGTCGTGTGGCCTCCGCAGTGCCGAGCAGAGGGCAGCGATCCCCTCCGTCGACCTGCCGGCTGGACTTTGCCTCGTACAGCCCAGYGTACCGTTCACCTTTTCAGCGAGGGCGCAGTGTTGGCTCATGTTCGGTTTCGCGTCTCCTAGGATGCCCAGATCCTTTTCTGCGATCCCTTACCTTCCTCATGACAGTGACCTATAATCGGTTTTTGACCACAATAAGCTGAGGGAAGTCTGTTAGGAAGGGCATTTCTTTCGGACTTGAAATGGCAAAGAAGCCATGAAAGGGTTTTAAAAATAAACAAACTCTCGAATGCAAAGTGATGAACAAAGAACACTCCAATTCCAAATTTCCCCGGTATGGGAAATCAGATTTGAGCTGGGACAATTTTTGTAGACCTATTTTGAAGTCAAATTACTTACCTCTAAAAATACCAAAATCAAAGGAAGGCTCCTTGACCAACCACAAAATAACAACCCCAAAATAAAACATGCTTTTAGAGCCTACCATTAATTTGTAAATCAAGCATCACATGCTTAAAAGTGTGTGAWTCAGAATTGTGGGCAATGCTGGTAGTGTTGTACATGTATCGTGATTACTAATATTGTTTGGTATGCAACCCTTTTTCAGGTATCCCTGGCTTTGACGAACTTTCTCYGTGATGGTATTAGGCATGGTTTGCATCTGTCTCAGATGAAAGTTTTGAGAAATTTTTAGCCAGCACATTTCAGCTGTGTCTAGCCTGTTGCTTTGCCAAGTTTTTTGACAGAAAACAATAGAACAGCCGCTGTCRGTGACTGCCCTCCCCGCCCCCTTGCCTCCTTTGTGTTATGTTAGAGTGGAGTAAAGGAGCATWATTCCTTCTGGTTTCCACGTTAAACAATCAGAACAGAAACCTAGGATTGMCAATATTTAGCTTGAAAGCATGACAGAGAGGTGCTGCTCCCACCCCTATGCAAACACCTGTTGGCACACGCACGTTTGAGATTYGTCCGATGTTTGCGGTTGAACGTGCAGTAAATTCTACGGTTGCCTTGTGTGACACGCTCGCATGTACATCTGTGCCTCTGTACTGACTGTTTGCACTTCTTTCTCCATAACCTGAAGGTGAAAGTCACAGGAAGAACCTGAKAGAGAAACGGGTGTCCCGTTGAGTTCCGATACAGATGGAGGAAAAGATCACGTGACAGGAGRATAGAAGGAAAAAAGACCCCGGAAAAGAGAAGAATGCTCAGGACAAGCTCTCCGGAGATGAGGGCCAGGATGGGAAAGCCTAGGATAGGCTAAGCAGAACCACCGGCTAGGCCTCAGTTTTGACGGAAGGGAATAAAYGTAAGACTCGGTAAAAGATAAGTAAGATATGAGGATAGGAGCTAGCCAGGGAAACAGTTAGTTATCAGCACACAGAAGCACTCGATGAAAACCTTGTGCAGAGGGAGAGGGAACAGCTTTTGCTGCATAAGGAGGCAGCATTCAGACAGAAAGGACAGAGTGCTGCGTAGTGGCTCCTTAGGTGAATACTGGCATGCTGAATCAGGTGCAAGCGCTATGGAAAATGAGCCTGTCATCATGCAATTAAAAAATCCCATCATCGTGCCTGTCAGAATTCAAATTACCCTCGTGCATTATACAACTTCCTATTTTTAACGACGAATAGTGTTATTTYAACAGTATCTTGTTTATAATGTAATTAAGAAGGCATTTCAAAATGCCAAGTACTAAGAAGTAGCTTAGAAATACAGTAACAAAACCTGCTATTCCTGTGACAGGACTRTGTTTACTATAATCTTCTGAAGTACTTGATTAGCCCTTTACACTTAATAATTTTTCAAATGTGCACAGCGAGCCCAGCCGTGAAATCAATAAAATACCGTAGAGAAGGTTTTAGAATAAAAATTATTTCTGCCTCTGTGAAATCTGGGGTGGGGGGAGCGGATTAAGGAAAAACAGAACCGCAGAAGGGTTGATTCAGTGTATCTGGTCCAAGCTTCCGGTACTGGAATTCAGATTTTGAAACGCCGAAATGGTAATCTATCTGRTTAGGAAAGACACCTCAATGGTATGAAGTGCATAGCTAGATACATGAAAAAAATGTAGCCCAATTCAAGACTGCATTGAGAGATTTGATTTCTTTTTTGTCCAGCCATCTCCGTACTGGCCCGAAGTTGTCACAAAGTTACCTGATGTCCAAAACTATTCTGGGTCATCCCCTCCTCTTTTGGAGGCCCTTTTCACCTTGACCTTACTGTGAAGCTAGACCRAACAGTTATTGAGTACTTAAAGTAGTCAGCATAGGATCGAAACATTTGGCAAAAATTTTTCCCAGTGCTAGGATTTCAATACAATGCAATTTATAGGTTGTTTATTAAAAGGCTTTTTTGCTTCTATTTGAATAATGAAAATATTATGTTGTCACTCCTTATCTAAAATTAAAACATTCTTCTTTCCTAATGGGTATTCTCTTTGCCCATCCCAAAGCCAGTTACAGTTCTGGCTTTGTTTTCCTGAAAATAAAAAAAAAATTCCACCCGCTACACAATTGTGATTGTCTTTTATAAAGCTAGGCTCCATAATTTGGTTGGTTCATGTTACTTAATGCATTCATGTTAAGTGAATTGAGGAATTCTTACAATTTCTTCTAGCTAGCCTGATAAAATAAAATATTCCTGTAAGCGGTGAAATGAGTAGGTCTCAGTTTCTGTTGTCTTGTCCTTGGATTCTCAGCAATGCAAGCAAGCTACAATAGAAGCTGTTCTCCCGGTTGCATTATTAACTTGGCATCTATTAAGAAGAAAATTGATAGTGAACTTTTATTTCACATTGTAGAMATAGTTACCTCTCTCACCAGTCTTTACAAGACTTTTTGGGAGGACCATCACCATCAAGAAGACCAGCTGGAGAGGATCTACGTAACCTMSCCGGAATCCACGAACGGYGATATTTTCTTTATTCTGTCTCTGTCACTCTCTTTTGGCCCCTCCCACCTCTTTTCCTCCTTTTGCCTTTCTTTTCCTCTCTCTCTCTCTCTCTCTCTCTCTCTCTCTCTCTCTATCATGTTTATCAATTAAAACCCATATTACTGATAACATACGGTCTTGTTTTCACCCTAAATCACGCAGAGGCATTTTTAAGAGCCTTAATGATCGGATATTACTAAAAATCAGATCTCGTTAAAGAAATGCTTTCTCATAATGTCTAGTCTGAATATACCCTGGAACAGCTGTGAACCATTCCCAGGTGTTCTGCTCCTGGATCCCAGGGAAAGGAGCCCGGCGCCTTCCCCTCCACACTGCCTCCTCAGGAACCTGCAGGGAGCAATGAGGTTGCCCCTCAGCCTCCTCCTCTTTGAACTACACAAAGCCACAGTCTATGTGTAGGASTAGGCTATTACTATAGAGATAATGCACGAACAATAATGCCCATCAATTATGGATGTCGAGAATATATGTAACCATTAGTTCCCTATCTCTGACCATTTAACCATTACCACATTCATTTTTACTGAAGTGATTGTAGGGCTCATTTAGATTAAATCGGAAGATAATTTGCAGCTTCTGCCAGCAAAAAGCAACAGCAATATGACTCGGGAGGTAATTTTAATTGACCTCAAAGAAATTGTTTCAGCATGAYCCCAGTCACTTTGGGCAATGCTGGTCTTTCTCACACTATTTCTCAGGACTCCAGAACATTGTCTGTGTAGATCTGCRGTGTAATGACTTCCACATCTGACCTCACTGACATCGGAGCCRAACGACGTGCACCTACGGGTACACGTTCCCGTGTTCTCGACCCAAGTACGCCAGCATGCTCAAGGGCTAATTAATAAGATCTTTTTTAAGTGTAGTTTTACCTTAGGATAAACAGGTTTGCATTAGGAAAAGGCCATTAGACGAGATTGATGATCAGAAGATATAAGATGATGATCAGAAGTCATTGCTGTCAAAACCATCACAGCACTAAATAGTCCRTAGATGTGAAACCCATTCACACTGCTACATCCGGTGTTGTAAGTGCCTAAGGACAAAGGTCTGGTGACGGTGCTAAAAAATGCTTAGGGTGGGCATGTAAAAAATGTATCTTCCGAACAGTTAAAGGACTGCTGAGTCAGTCTTCCGAGTGCCTCAGTCACACTGATTGTGTGCTGTACTGCTGTAAATTCCAGTTAGGAGATAAAGAATTGCTTTTCTGTTGAAAGTCTGCAGAAAACAACTTCTTGCTCTGTCAAATTTACAGCATCCACGTAGGGTGCACTGGGTACATTTGCTATCATCTCGGGTGTATYGTTCCAAGAAAGTGTCTACACATTGAAAAGTTAATCCTTAATTTTACACTCTGTTATAGGTACCATAGCTGTCAAATATAGCTGCCTTGCAGTAAATGCCGTATGAAGGGGGTTTCTTAAAAAATATTTTGGGGCTATGTCAGGAAGGGGGACATAAGTAGTTCGACAGCGCCTTCTCTTATCATCGGTCCGTACGCGTCAGGCATGGCGCAACGAAGATTTTCTATCGTCATAATTCATACAGACCGTAGCGTTATTTGTCCCACGCAAACATTGAAACAACACTTGAGCTTTTCTCCCTGTAGAGTCTGGTTATTTTTTCATTGTCTTTTATCAGGATTTTCATCAATGTTTCCCTACAGCTTCCAGATTGTGCACAATGCAGATGCAGCAGTTCTGTTYGCTGGGCTGGGCAATAGCAATTACGTTAGCTGTGCCCCGCATTCTTTACATTAGTTGCTCATGGGAAGATAGATTTAATTATAGCTAGTACTAATTGGGGATGGAAGGACGCTCGGTTGGTTGTTTTAAGATCKATGACTGACATAGTAAGAGGGTCTAAGCTCTCTTTGCTGTTTCCTGATATTTTTTCTAGTGACTGTTTCTATTTTAATGCAGCCWATTGCCTACGAAGATCAGTTTGTTTTAGTAGTTTACACTCACATAGCTCTTGTGGCTGACATGTAAGATACAGAAGAGGTGGATTTGAGTGCATTTTGAACCTTTGACACTTTTTCAGTGCTATTGTTGTGGCTGAACTTCTATTTTTTGTGATTATTTAAATTTTTCAGAAACCCCGCAATTCCCCCGATTGTAACGTCTTACGTACGAAGTGAACTTCACCGGTTAGATTTAACGTGTTGTCAGCATTAAATTTAGGCTATGGTGCTTTTCTCGTCCGTGTTCTATAGCATCCTCTGGAGAAGCCCCACTTAAAGTAAAATTGTCAGTGTTTCAAGAAAAGTTTAAGGCGTCTTTTTTTTGTTATTTAGGGGATAGTATATATTCCTCCAACCATCATTATCCAGGGATGTTCTGAATATTTTAGATCCTATAGGGGTAACTGCTATGAAGTTTCATGATTTTATTCCTGTTTTCTTTAATATCAAAGGAATACAAATCTTGCAGGTAGAAACTCCAGCCAGTATTTCTCATTTCAATGTATATTTTTAAGCTTTTTTAATAAGCTACAATACAGAATTATTTGTGGCATGATTCTTGCAAAAAAAAAAAAAAAAAAAAAAAAAGACAGTAAACATGGAACTTTGTACATAAGAGGAAAATCGTTTTATGTAAAGGTTTATTGGGTATAGTGGTCCAGCTGAGACACCACTGCATTTAGCTTGCACTTATTAAGCACTTTACATTGATAAAGGTTATGTTCAAGAAGCCCATTTGGATAAAGAATAGAATCATTTATGTCAAAATATGTTGAGGAAATGTGCTTCATTTCGGAAAAGGTACAKCAACGAATACACCTCTCTTTACGTAGCCAGTAACAGTTCTGAATAGCATAGTAGCAAGTGTTTTGGTTCCATTATCTTCTTCATCCTTGGCACAATTAATGTCTATAGCTTCACTTAAATTAATGTGTTTCTTCTTTGTAGCCTTTTAGGTATATGTAGAACCACTGGTAGTCTTCAAATATTATATGGAAACCTTTAATGACCCCCTTTTGTGATGACCTGTATTAGAGATGACAAAGTTTTGTTCTGAAGTAAAAATACGTTCGGAAACAAAGGAAAGAGTGCTACATTTTCCTAATAATTACTCGCTAGGCTTTGTTTTTCTGTTCAGTTTTTTTATTGCTTCTTGACTGCACTCRGGTAGTTATGACAGATGAAAGCTGTGCATTGGTCCAGATCGGAATTGAAACGAGCAAAAGAGCCAGAAAGGAGGTGGCAACAGGAGGAGCAGTTTGGGACATCTGTGATAGGTAAAAGTATCGGGAGAKATCAGGTAATTGGTAAGAGGGCTCTCATGCACTGCAGAGTCACACTGGAGAATGTGGCCATGAAACTATAAAGGCGATAAACAGAGATGGACAGGACCAGAAGCTATATACTACAGAAAGGTTCTTCCAAGTTTTAATCTAGCTTTTTATGAGATGCTTATATTGAACAACTCTGATAGGGAAATCTGTATAATTCCTGTCTTGCAACTGCTCATCACATCCTTCGAAGCCCCGTGTCCGAGTGCATCGTCACAGCCCATCATGGCCTGTATAAAGAGAGTTTTAGCACCGGCGGCAGCGTACAGGGGAGCGAGCCATGGAATTCCACTTACTTCAATATGATGTCCGTGACATTGAAATGTGACCACAGACAATATGGCAGGATAAGAGAAACAGTAATCATAGGTAGAAGTCTTTTACTAGATCATCCGGTTTAGTGGAAGAAAATAGACAAGCTTTTGGACACGTAAGACCTTCTTTAGTATCAAATAAGACCGTGGACCTACTAATTTTATGGCGTATCACAATAAACCTCCTCCTTAACTTCTCTGTTAAGGGGGCAAACTACTTGTTTCTCTTCCCTAATAGTATCTCCAGTATCATTCCCTTACTAACTTCCCTTTCACTTCAAAGCTGACAGCTATCTGTTCTTTCAGAGATGATGTAGCTGATACATAGTCAACTAAACTCTGAGCAATTGCCTTCTAGTTGTATATAGCTAATATAATTTTATTTAGGTCTCCCACATCATTTTTGGATCTGATGAAGACCTCTGAATGTTTTTAAAAGCTTGTCTGTTGTTGTTGTTGTTGTTGTTGTTGTTGTTGTTCTTGTTGTTGTTTTTTGGGGGTTTTTTTGGTTCGGGAGCAGCGAAGAGGCAAGAGAAAATGAGGGACTTTGGCTGGTACATTAACTGAGATGAATTTTTAAAAGGCTTCAGGGCTGAGAGTAAGAGAATAAGGAAGCTAAAGAACTACATGGGACAGAAGCCTGAAGACATGTTGGAGTGCTTTCTTAGGTAYGCATATTTGGCACTATTTCTTGAAACCATTGCCCCGAAAGATTTGTGGAAAATAAGAAGGCATTAGCCAAGCCTCTTTGGCTAGATCCCTAGCGAGACCTCGCCGGGATCCCAGTAGACCGTGATAMGTAAGAGTGAGCTACAGTCAGCAGTTTCACTCGCGCCGGTGTACAGCTACTAATGCTGCACAATACTTTACATCCCCCTGTTTGCCTCAATTACATTTTTTTTTTTTTTGCTCCATCTTTCCTTAAGACAGCTACTCCCTTGTTCACTTTCCAATAAAGGAATGGAATCAGCCGAAACCATTCTCGACGGGTCTATAKGCAGCATGTGTCTTACATTGCCCTTGCATTTAGTACGATAGTAAAAAACCTCAATACTTAGATAAGAGTACCCCTCTTATGCTAATGGATGAAATAACAAACAAGCATTCATCTTATAGGTCTCTAAGTAAATTTTTAAAAATCTGAAAATTCCTGTTAGATTTTTCTAAGCCTTCCTTTTCGCAGCCMAGCTATGGGTCTGAAACCTGACACGTACAGACGTAGTCACTTTAAAAACTGTACTTTAAGTGAGGACCAAATATTTCCTTTCTCATTTTGGTGAAGAGACCATCCTGTATTTTACTGAATTTTACAGTGCTGCCTGTAGAACCATAATAATCCAGGGAAAAAGTGCTTTCAAGCCGCCYGGTAGCTTCAAGCAGGGTATAAAATGTATCCCATACGGAGAGGTAATTTTGGTGCATCGGTGGGGAGGCAAAGGAGGAGATTCAAATTTGCACAGCACATTTGACCACTCCAGAACTTCCCCAGCCATTGCACCCTGTAAGGATTAAAACATGTGCTTTGAGGAAGGCAGAAATTTACTCTGCTTTGACTTTGTACATCGATGCCCCAGGTAATCACACATCACCTTTGCWTTTTCCAGGGTCTTCGCMGAAGCGTTTCTAAATGCGGCAGTGAGGTTTTCCGTAGCCGGAGTTCATTTCCGTTTCAGCGTGACACGTGTCTCATTGTACGGTCTGCCGTTTAATGGTTCCCGTGCAACGATAATTGCGGTGGAAGAAGGAAATGAAGTGAAGAGCCTGGACTGGGATGGCCCAGGCCCCTGTCTAGGACAAGTTACCAAATATTTAAAACCCCATGTTACATAATTCCAAAAAATCCAAAAAACAAACAAGCACCCGCCCCAAAAACCAAAACAAATGAGCCCTGCCGCCATGACAAAAAACATGTACAAAAATACCGAAAAACTGTGTTCCAAAATAAAAAAAAACCGAAACAAATAATGCCCCCCAAAATGGTTCCAAAACACCAGAGTAACCTAGTTTCAAAATGCTAGAAAGCCAAATTTCAAAATATCAGAAAACCAGTGCGCAAAATCTCGGTTTTAAAATACCAGAATGCCAAGTTCCAAAATACCATAGTAATCCAGTTTCAACATACCAGGACACCAAGTTTCAAAATACCAGAATATCGAGGTCAGAAATACCAAAGTAATCCAATTTAAAAATATCAAAGTGACCCAGTTTCAGAAATGTAGAATACCAAGTCCCAAAGTACCAAAGTAATCCAGTTTTACAACACATGAAAACCAATTTTCAAAATAGCAAAGCAATCCAGTTTCAAAATASCAGAAAACCAAGCACCAAAATATCACAGTAATTCCATTTCAAAATATCAGAGTATTAAGTTCCAAAATATYGAAGCGTCCCAATTTCAAAATATCAATTTCTAAAATACCAAGTTTCACATTCTTATTTGGGCAGGATTCCTAAACCCAAAAGGATGAATTATTGTCAAGATGGGATCTGTGCTACCAAAATGGATATTTTCTGTTCTGAAAAAGCTTTCCCCCGGGATCGTGGACAGGTGCACTTATGTTGATAGTGCAGCCAGATGTCCTAAGGATTTTACTTTAAAAGCACACACTTGCAGCGGTTTTCTGCTTAGTTCGTGTCTGTGAGAACTGGGATTTGGGCCAGAGAGCTGTGAGTGGGAACAAAAGATGGAGTAAATCTCTTCCCCGGATGCRCGGTGAAAGACCGAGTAGCGGGCAACTGGGAGCATTTATAAAYTGCGTATCTGTATGTCAGTGACATTGAGGCTGGAACGGTGATGGGGGAGTTGGGGTTTGGTCCGGGACTGCCGGAATCGGCCATAAACAACGCGGTCGAACCACTCCCTGTCCCCTCGAAAGACACRTCGACCACTTCTACAGAAAAATTCCCGGTAATCGACTACGGTCTGTGAGCAATTTCCGCCCTAACTGCGAGCCTAAGACTCCGTGAATTTTGGAGGCAGAATCCCAGTTTTGGCCACGGGCACCCAATGAGTTTTCCATTATGATTATTAAATTTAGCATTCAAATAGAAGGAAAGAAAGAACAGAAAAAAAAAAGTAAGAAGGATAGAAAAAAAGTTTTTCCAGCTACCAGCAATACATAAGAGTAGCAACCAGGCTTAGGAGAGGAGTCCCGSGGGAGGGGTCAGGGTGGACCGTCTTCCTCCGGACCGGGGCCAGGAGGAGGGAGAGGGGCGAGGGGGGTGGGGGCAGGACGGGGGTTACTGTTGTTTTTTTTTTTGTTCCTGTCGTGGTTTAGAATGGTGGCTAAAAGTCAGGCACCCAGAACACCTGCTCATATGCTCTCCCCCAGCACCACACTGGGTGGAGAAGAGCGAAGGGGCGCACACCGCACATTCCCGCTCCGGCCCTCTCTGCCGTGGCGTGGGGATTGCGAGCGGGGGGCTGAGAGCGACTCCAAAACGCGCCAATCCCGACCCGCCTTTCTCCGCGCTGCCCAATCACAGACGACCTTTCAATCGGGGCGCGGCGCAGCCGAGCTCAGCCCTCAGCCCGGCCCCTGTCCCCGTGTGCCTGAGGCGCCGCTCCCGCCGCCGCCGCCGCCGCCGCTTCGGGAGCCGCGACCCGGCTGCCGCAGCCCCGGCAGGTGCTGTTGGGGCCCGGGAAGGGCGGGCGGGAGCTCCCCGTTCACGTCTCGAGTGGGAGTTCTCCCCGAGAAAGGGGCGGGGGACGGGGAGCGGGGTGGGAACGGAATCCGGAGCAGCGGGGACAGCGCGAGCTGGGCCTGAGGGGCCGGCAGGGTCTGTTAATTGAGCAAGCGGATATTAGTCAAAACAGCGCTGGGAGGGCGAGGCGAGTCTCTTTCTGCGCCTACGACACACCGCGCCGCACATTGTCTGAGTCCCTCCTTTTATACCCTCTGTCTCCAGGTGACGTAGTACTTGTACAAGTTTCCAGAGATCTTAGTACGTCTGTGCTGTGTTGTTGCTGGGGTCTCTTGCGGTGCTCTGACCAGTTGTTGGTAGGTGGGGCTGTTGGGAGCCAGGAGTCCTCTCTGCACGTTCGCAGGGCCCTTCCCCTGCGGATACCTAGAAATGTTACAAACAGGGCAAAGTCGTGCTGGGGCTGTCAAACTGTTCTAATAAAGTATGCGGTGATTCCATGAACCAACATTTACTTAWCACACTTGCTGCCTAGCATTCATATGGACTGCAGGTAGCCCCAGAAAAGGTGCAACAGCAGCCTCCTTGGAAGTATTTGGGAGTCAAAATCCTGGAACAAACTGTGCAGCATCAAGATGTGCAATTTCAAAATTCCATAAAAACCCTAAATGATGCTCAGAAATTGTTGGGTRTTATAAATTGGTTGCGTCCTTATGTAGGCTTAACCACAGCACAATTGTCCCCTTTGTTCGATACATTGAAGGGGGACCCAGACTGAAATTGGCTTTGAATCCTGACTCCTGAGGCAGGAGTGAAGAGGCAGTGAATGAAGTTCGCCAGGCTGTTTCTATGAGATAAGTTTAAAGAATTGATCCTTCCATTGACACCACTGTTTGTATTGTTATTCCAGACTTTCATCCACAGGCATAATTGGCCAGTGGAATGACCAGTGGCCTGACCCATTACACATTTTGCAATGGAGCTTTTTGCCTCATTAGCCAAAAAAGATGGTTCCTACGGTGTTTGTGTTGATTGCTCAGCTGCTAATCAAATGCCGTGAGTGATGTTTGCAGCTCATGGCGAAGGACCCTAAAAAGATTCTACTTCCAGTACAGCAGGAATATTTKGAGTGGAGCTTTGCTAACTCTGCTCCCTTACAGGCAGCATTGCAAAATTTCTTGGGGCAAGTGACTTATCATTTGCCTAGCCACAAGGTGCTTGAAGTGGTAAATTCTACCCCTTTGTGTCCAAAAAATAGCCGTGTGCCATTCCAGGGGCCCACAGTTTTTACAGACAGGTCAAAGAGAACTGGAAAGGCTATTGTTAATTGGCAGGATGAGTCTGGGTGGCAGGTCCTGGAAGGCCATGAGTCTGGCTCTGCTCAGCTCGTTGAGTTGAGGGCCGTGATGATGGCATTCCAGCGATTTGCTCATATGCCATTGAATCTTGTTACTGATTCTGCTAATGTTGCTGGAACTGCCCAGCGCTTAGATTGCTCATTGCTGAAAGAAGTTAACAATGTCGCTTTGCTTTCCCTGTTGAAATCTTTGTGGTCTGTGATTCAAGAACACCTGCATCCTTACTACATCCTGCATGTTTGGAGTCACACTACGTTACCAGGGTTTGTAGCAGAAGGTAACTCTAGAGCTGATAAGCTCGCCAGTCCTGCCTGGGTAGCACTGCAGCCCGACAGTATGGTGCAAGCTAAGGCATCACACGATTTTTTCCATCAGAGTGTGCGTACTTTGTAGAAACAATTTTCCCTTGTTCTCAGTCAGGCTTGGGACATAGTCAGCTCATGTCCTGACTGCTAGGGATTCACTGCACCTCTGCCTGTGGGTGTCAGTCCCAGGGGTTTTCAAGCGTTGCAGCTCTGGCAGACAGATGTCAGTCACATTGCAGAGTTTGGTCGCCTCAAGTACGTGCACGTCTCCATTGACACCTTCTCTTCTGTTATGTGGGCATCTGCTCATGCAGGAGAGAAAAGCCGTGATGCTATCCCGCACTGGTGAATGGCTTTTGCAGTTTTGGGTGTACCATTGTCCATAAAGATGGGCAGTGGTCCTGCCTATACCTCTCAGAGAGAACTTGGTTCTCAGAGAATCAGGAGGTTCTTGCAGTTATGGGGTGTGTCTCACAAATCTGGTGTCCCTCACTTGCCTGCAGGTTAAGCAATAATCGAATGTACTCACAGTACCTTAAAATGTGTTTTGCAGAAACCAGAAAGGCCAAAAAGCCTTTAATACAATTAATCACMTTATGGTGCATTCTGATTCTAACATTCCAGTTTTTTKAAGCATTTTCTGTCTTTGCAGTTGGAAGCAGCAGTGACCCTTCCCCGAGGAAAGGTTTGGGTAAGAGACCTCCTAACCAGTAATTGGGAAGGTCCCTGGGACCTCATCACTTGGGGGTATGGGTATGCTTGTGTTTCCACAGATACCGGACCTCGCTGGGTGCCAGCACGGTGTRTGAGACCTGATTTGAAGCAGAACGAATGCAGAAACGATGATGGCACAGGTTAGAGTTCTTCTGACCATCCTCATCGTCGCCTCCATGGCAGCCTGGAGTTGTGGKTAGGGAGCAGCACTGATGCCCTCKCTGCCTAAAGGGAATATTYGGGTGACTCTAGCYCATGCTTTCAATCAATCATCTGTGTGTGTGTYGCTTGCTACGCCTCGCTCTCCTTTTCAGACATGCTTGCTAGGAGTGCCATTGCAAMATGAGRCATTAATACRGGCACTAGYGAAYGGAACAATGGGAYGAGGGGAAGCAAGGCTGACACCACCTATCCTAATGAAGCACAGGAACTAGATTTRTTGGGGTGTCTTCATGCACTTGCTTGCGTGATGTTTAAGATATGCCCTGCTTGGTACAGGGAGTGCTACAAAGGAGTGGYAGCTGGAYTGATGGGTTGTTTGACAAATGGGGCTTCTCAGTGTGGCTCAGGGATATGCTGAGGACGGGTGGAGTCATGTTGCTTGTGATATTGTTAATGTTGTTGTTGGAGCTGTGCTTGCTGTCTTTTCTGCAAAGGTCCTTGCAGAGGCCCATAAACACAGCATTTTTGATTCAAAACAGAAAAGGGGACCTGTGGGAGAAAAAATTGGCCCCACAAGCCCTGAATGTGAAATGCAGGCAATTATTGTGTATCACTGAGTCCTGGGAAAAGAAAGGGAGTGTTAACAGCCTACATGGAGGAGGAATACCACATTCTTGGCTACTGCTGAGAAAAGGAAATTGGAATGTAGAATCAATAATGCAGGTGGCTGGAAATTATAAACATTAGTAGTACTGTAGCTTTWGCAAACTYACCAATTATGTTCTGAAGACTAATTAAACAGCTGTCTCTTAACCAGTGTATGGTTGACAGAAATGTATACTCTGATTGCTAAAGTGGATAAAAGAGGCTTGTCTCACAATAAACTTCCTTCTTTCTGTYTGTTTTTTTTCACTCAGTTTTGTGTGGTTTGTATCTATTATTTTATGTTGCTGTTTGGGCAGCAGCAACAARAAAAATCACACAAGAAAGGTCAACACACAAAGTCACAGGACATCACAGAGTGTCCCTGAGTGTCCACAGCTGTCCCCCACACCTCCACCTGCCCCTTACACCCACCTGGCCTCTGCTATCCCTTGGCAGTGCACCCCAAGATCACTCAGAGCCACCCCAGAAATTGATACCTGATTGATAACTGCTCCTATCTGATCCATCGTAAACCAAACACATCCC
>NW_026624029.1:205040-206783 GCF_030028575.1 Malurus melanocephalus
TTGTTTATTGCAGCGCTGGAGGGGAGGGGGATTTTCCTCCTAACCCACCTGTCTTTGCTCAGAATTGGCAGGTATTTATGCAGTAAGCAAGGTCTAACATTACTATCGTCACTATGCCCACCACTGTATGTGGGCATGGAAATACCTGATATTTAGCTATGTACAAGATTATCACAAGTACATTTTAATTATTTTAGATACATTAAAATCTAAACTCTTGCACCTGTAAAAGAACTGGTATTAAAACCCGTGGCTTGTATTAATGAGTAAGACACAATTTTCATAGACAATTTGAAAGAAAACCCCTGCAAAACAACTTGGAATTTTCACAGACAGTTTTGGAAGAAAAAAACTGAAAACGACCCTGTGATATTTTAGTAGAAATTAAAGTACATCTGCCATTGCCCTTCTGGGAGTTCAGAGTCCATTCCACTGTGCTCTCCCTCTCGTGCATCAGAATAAAAATAATGTTATAAAAACCTCAGCCCTCAAACTACTGGACATAAGTAAGCCTTTTTAGCCATTTTCACATTAAAAAAACAGAAAATAGCTCTCTGAGTCTTAGCACAGCTGTCAGGCCCCTATAAGAAAGCAGTGTCACATTTTTCCAAGCAACTCGACACCATAAGCAAGGGGTGGCCTGCATATTTCAAAGTAGTTGCAGCAGTTATCATCCACATCAAAAAACCAAAAAAACTCACGCTAAAACAGACACATCGTGTCAGCTGTCCTAGAGCAAAAGGGAAATCACTAGCTATCTCCTCCGAGATTCCTAGAATACGAAGCAATTCTAGCCAAATGTAATTGGCTAGACAATTGACATTGTAATTGACATTGACATCCAAGTAACTAACACTGTTAACCCTGCTTCCTTTCTGCCAAAAAACTCAGAAGCTGAACCAGTACTACAYGATGCCTAAAAACCATGGAAGCTGTGTACTCCAGGTGTGCAGATGTGAAAAACAAACTGTTTCCAGATGCCGACAAGTAGTTCAGTAATGCCAGCAATTTCCTRAAATAAAAAACTGCAGAAAACTAAATATTCTGTAACCACTATCTCTGAAATAATTAAATCAAATTCATTACCTGTAAAACCTTCAATTCACAAAGCAGAACTGATAGCTGTAACCCAAGCATTAGAGCTAGCTAAAAGAAGAAATCATCAATATTTAGACCCACTCCAAATAAGCTCATGGGATATGAATTGTGTAGTACAATGTAAATAAATGCCAACTCTTAACAGCAACACAAAAAAATTCGTTGAACACGCAACCGATATCCTCAAACTTGTGAAAACAGTAAAAGTCCCATCATAAGTAGCAGTTATACATTATCAAAAACACTCAAGCACTCAAGAAGTAGTGCTCCCCCCCCAAAAAAAAAAAATTTCTAAATTGGCAAGCTAAATGAAGCACTCCGAAAAACCTCAATAATAACCGCTTTAATACCCAATAACAGAGATAGAAATGAACAAATAAATTATCAACCATGAAATTAGAAATAGATACGAAATAATAAAAAAAATCTAAAAATAAGTAAAAGCAGTTAAAAACAAGCCATTAGTAATACCTTAAAAAAACTGTAATATACTATGCACATTGTAACCATAATAAAARTCAGTGGACAATGAATACTCTTTACCAGTATCTCAAAGCACAGATTGCAAGCACAGGTCTGTTAAAAGTTATGAAAMAAGTAACCTGACAATGCCAAATCTGTCTACAAAACAATTCCAATGCAACA
>NW_026624030.1:0-10091 GCF_030028575.1 Malurus melanocephalus
CCGAGGCCGCGGCCTGTGCCCGTGCCTTCCCGGCCCGCGGGGGCGGAGGGCGGGGAGCGGCGAGGGGGGAAGAAGCGGCGGGCGGGCCGAGGGGGACGGGGCGGCCTCCCAAAGCCGCGCTTACCTCAGAGCCCCGCGGGGCCGCGCGTGTGGAGCGCCGGAGCCGCCGCCGGGTCCCGGCCCCGGTGCCGGCCCGGTCCCGCCTCAGGGAAGCGGCGCCGCTGGGGGGGGCGGGCCGCGACCATAGAGTGCGCGCCCAGGGGCCCCCGCCATAGAGCCCCAGCGGCGCGGAGCGCGCGGGCGCCGGGCTAGAGCGGCCGCCTGGAGCCGGCCCCGCCCGGCCGGACCATAGAGACGAGGCGGCAGAGCGCCGCTCCGGCCGCGGCACCGGAACAGCGCCACCACGGGCGCGGGCGGGAATCTGCGCTCTCGTGTGGGGACGGTGATCGGCGGCGGGAAAATCACGGTATTCCCGATATTCCTGATATTCCCGATATTCCGATATTCCCGATATTCCGATATTCCTGATATTCCCGGCCCCCGCTCGGTGACGCCGGGAACAGCTGGGCCGGGAGCGGCTGCGACTCCTCACGGATGGGCGGGAGAAGGGACTGAGGCGCTTTAAGCAGGTAACGGGGTTTGGCCCCTCTCGGGATTATTCCACGGCAGATTTTAGGATCTCAGGACATCCAGTATTGCCTGTAAAGCACAAACTGCAGCCAAGCACCCCCGCGAATAGGAACCTGTCCGTGATTTTCACAGGATCCCGSAATTCCTGAGGTTGGAAAATCCCTCCAGGATCATCGAGTCCAAGCTGTGAGTGATCCCAGAGCTGGCACCCAGCCCAGGGCACCGAGTGTCACCTCCAGTCCTTGGACACCTCCAGGGATGGGCACTCCAAACCTCCCTGGGCAGCTCCTTCCAGTGCCTGASCACCCTTTCCATGGAGAAATTCCCATTTTGGGTCCAACCCAAACCTCCTGACCCCACCTGGCTCCTGTCAGGGAGTTCTGCAGAGCCAGAAGGTCCCCCTGARTCTCCTTTTCTCCAGGCTGAGCCCCTTTCCCATCTCCCTCAGGAATTCTCCATCCCCTTCTCCTGCTGCTCCAKYCCCTTCCCCAGCTCCATTCCCTGCTCTGATCCCCMAAATCTCCAAGTTTTTGGGTTTATTCTGTACCTGTCCCAAAGCTGCAGGCACAGGGCACTGCCCAGCCCAGCTCCTTCACACCCTCACAACTAACAAAATATATTTATAGGTTACTTACAAGTTTTCCCCTGTGCCCAGGATCAATGTAAACCCACATTTCCTTCCTTAAAAATAAAATTCCTTCATGGAAACATCTCTGGAAGGACTAAACAAGCAACCAGGCATCAATATTTATTAACACAAGACAAAGGAAACACAATCAATGCGTTAATGGGACACTGTCCAGCCAGGTGTTAAATTTAAAAATGTAACTAATCTAATTTTAAATAAATAAAACCTTTATACATAATTACAGAACGCCGGAGTCTGGATTGGACAATGGGAAAGAGGTTGACAGAAATTAAAGGGAAAAAAATACATCTAGGGCTAAAATTAATCTGGTTTTTATCACCTTATTTTAGGACAGTTAGTAGGACACAGCTGAATTGATTTACACCAGAAATGAAGTGCAAATTCTACCAAAACAGGACAAAACCGTCCTGTTCCCACAGCGCTCGCTCCGAGAAGGTTCAGAAACAGTGAGACACACAAAATACTTTAATTCAGTGGGAGGAATTCCCAGCTTTTCCCATCAGCTGTTAAATTGGAACCTGAGGGGCAAGGGAAGGGGAAAAATGAACCAAGGGAAGGGGAAAAATGAACCAAGGGAAGGGGAAAAATGAACCAAGGGAAGGGGAATAATGAACCAACCAAGGGAAGGGGCAAAATGAACCAAGGGAAGGGGAAAAATGAACCAAGGGAAGGGGAATACTGTGCCCAGTGCCACTCCAGGAGCTGCAGAATCAAACCAGGGGGAGGCTGTTTCTTTGGGAAAAGCACCCAGCCCTGCCCCTGCCCACCTGTCTGGAGTGAATGATCTTGGTTTGTTCCCCAAAAATGCAGGAAGATCACCCTCAGCTCCAGAGGAAGGAGTGGAATGACCCGTGGAAGGCTCATGGCGAGTCCTGAGCGGGGCTGGAGGTGGAATTTGGGGATTGCAGAGCCCCCAGCTCCATCCCCTCCTCTCCAGCACTGCCAAAACATCCAGGGAAGCCAAAGGGCCCAGCTGCTCCTTGGAATGTTCTCTCATTCCATGGGCAGAGCTGCATCCTGCACTGCTCCAGCACAGAGCAATGGAATGTGCTGGAAGCTTTGGAACACGCAGGCCAAGATAAAACCTCAAACCATAGGGAGCTATCGGTACCTATCCAAACAAATTCAAAAGAATGGGAAAAAAAGATCAAATCAATTCAGTCACATTCAAAAAAAATGCCATTTCAGGAATTCCATCTGCCACATATGATGGAATTCATGCACACGCATTTGTTTTATTTGTGAAAAATGAAGAATAAAAAGACAACCCTGGAATTGGACTTAAAATCCACCTCAGAGGACARAAAGTGTCTGTTGAAACAATTTCTCTAAAGCTTTGAGTAAAGAAAAAGGTTCAAGAGCACCACAGGTGTCCCTGGAAAGGTCCMACTGGAGTGAAGCTGCTCGGGCCAGGCCTGGGCTGTGCAGGAAACACAAAAATGGTGACAAAGAACATGGAATAACAGGAATTTTCTGGCTGAAAAGGGAGAACAACCTTTGTGCACTTTACACCCGAAACAAGCTGCAGGACCAACTGTTTTAGTCTCAGTTTCACCTGCACTGTCCCCACTTCGTGTTCAATTTGTTAGAACTAAATATATTGAAGGTTTTGTGCATATTCTGCAGTGTTGGCTGATCCTGTGGAAAACACAGAAAAGATTCCAAAATGTGACCCTGAAACCCAAAGTCTTTGCAAAGAACCTAARTCCAGACCTGCCACAAAGCTTCCAGTTCCTATTCCCCCATCAACTATTTTTCAAAAATATCATTTGAAACTTCTGAGTTGTAAAGCTCTTCTTTTCAGTGAGGAACTACCAGGATGCAGCAGGAGCTTTTCAAGGACACGAGTGGGGTTTGCTCATGGATCCACTGGATTCTGCTCCAGTAACTGCCACAGGATCTTCCAARTCCACACCATAAACCTTTTAAAAACTGCCTACAAACTTTGCGTGAGGTAATCTGGAACATTTGAAAAGTTTATTTACACTGTATACCACATCTGACTCAAAAAAAAAACCCTATTGCAGGATCTGGTAGCAGCTCCTGARGCTTCCAAAATCATATATTAGCACCCAGAGAAATGTAATTGTTGTTAAAAGATGAAGTATTTAAAAAAAAAAAAAAAGGTAATTTTGGAGTCAAAGCTCAACCAGCAGCCCACAAGGATCTGCTTCCCAGCAGGAAGAGCTTGGACCTGCTGCTCTAAGGYTTCTGTTTCTTCCCATTCCCTAACGCTGGAGCTGGCACAGGCTGTGCAAGGCTGGGAGAGCAATTTTTACAACATTATTTAACCCTGTGTTTACACAAGCACTCTGTCTTCTCCTGGAAATGGAAAAATTGCGTCTGACTTCCACCCAGAATTGCCCTGTTCTTTCAGGAAATGCTTTGAGGGGAGCTGGGATGTTTGCTCCCAGTTTCCACTAAATTCCATTTACAGCAAAATGCTCTGTCTGCAGGGAACTGAAGGAATCCCAGCTGAACAGCACAAAAAGGAATTTACCTGTGTGCCAACCCCAGGAATGTCCTTCCTTTCCACACCTGGTGCCACAGGGTGAGGCAGAGGCTGTGCCTCAGCTCCTTTTGGCCATTTCTACCCCAATTCCACCTCTTGGAGAAAGATGGGCCTTAAAACCAAAGGGTTCTACACACTTGTGGTCAGAATAAAGATACAAATGAAATCAGAAACCTGGGGGAGGTGGGAGCATCTCATGTCACATCTAAGCCAATGCCAAGGRTGCTGAGGACCACCAAAGTCACCTGTCCTTAAAAATATCAACCTTCAGCTGTCCTCACTAGCCAAGTTAATTTTCTATCTAAGTGAATTATGTATAATAATATTTACATATTTAAAATATAGGCAAAATTCTTTTTAAATTCCAGAAATCTCTATATGAATAAGTAACTCTTTGATTCCGTAAGTTATTGATTTGGTCATGGCACATTTGTCAAGACATCGTGTGATCCCGTGGTATGAACAGCTCCAGATGCAAAAGGAGATCATGGAGTAGGGAACTGCAGAACTCTTGATGACCCTTTTCTTAATAGTTTATTATCTTAACTAAATAAACCCTCCCCTTATAGAATCCTAACCCGGGATTAGATAAAAATACAAATATGTACAACGGATGAAAAAGTAACACTACTGTAAAGGCCTTGGGGGTTTTGTAGCTCACACACTTTCCCCCTTTGCAGTTCTCTAAAGCTCACGGTTCAGTAAACGCTTCCAAACGTTTGTGTCACTTCCCACATTTCCTTCACCCCAACCCCGGGATGGGAGGGAGGGAATGTGGCAGCAACTTCAAACTTGAGATCAAGTATTAGTAATTTGCACCAGCTTCACTTGCAGAACACCCTGCTGGYTCCATTGTGCCTGTCACATGTTGTAGGCCACGTAGATGGGGTCCAGCTGATCGGCCAGGAAACTGTCCCGGAGGTGCATGCGCTGCTTCTCACCCCGGGAGTTGATGGGGATAACGCCGGGGTCCACCACCACCACCACACCCACAATCAGGTAATGCTCCTCCAGGACCACGTTGGTAACCAGAGGAACCAAATCCAGAGCCTCCTGCTCGCAGCCACACAGCTCCACCACCACCACCAGCAGGTTGGTCCAGGTGAACACGGCACTGAGGTGAGAAAGGAGAAACAACACAAAACCCCGTTATTGCCACAAAAATCCAAACATTCCGGTTCTTTATCCTCAGGTGGAGCTTCCCACCTGCTTTGGGCTTCCTTTCCTGCCTAACTCCAGGATGGCATGGTCCTGATGTGACAAAGATCAGACCTATCTCAGCTCTACCTGTGTGACACAGGAACCCAAYGCTGCTGTCACCAACTCAGAAATGGCTCTGGACACCCCAGAGCAGGAAATCATCACTTCTGTGTTCAACTAAGGCTTGTGAGAAAGCACTGAGTCTGTTCTTATCTGCAAACCAAATGTAAATTCTATTATTTGGGAGCCAGTTTGCAAGATTTAGGRTGGAACAAGCTTCTTTTCAAGTGGGTTTTCTTTAAACTTGGGACATCGGGCACATGACTTGCTGATGGCAACACAAAACCCCTGAATTTCCCTATTTTTTTTTTTCTGATAAAACCCTGCATATTTTGCCTGAGCTACATTTCAGCTGGGCCAGGGTGAGTGCAGTGCTCAGGGCTGTTTTACCATTCAGCAATGCTCCTGTGGGTTCGGGACACCGAGGTCTCGATGTCGATGGGGTGATAGCGCAGCCCCCGCAGCTCCAACGTCTCATCCAGAGCTCCCACAACGTACAGGGCATCGTGGCGCTCTGGGGAGGGAGAGAGAGCACTCAGAAATGCAATCTAGATTGAATAAAGCACTCTAGATTGAACAAAGCTAAAGAATTACAGGATGGTTTGGACTGGAAGGGACCTTAAAGTCCATCCAGTGCCACCCCCTGCCATGGGCAGGGACACCTCCTGCCGTCCCAGGGTGCTCCAAGCCCTGTCCAACCTGGCCTTGGACCCTTCCAGGGATGGGAAATCCATTCCAATGACCCGACACCCTCCCAGGGAGGAATTCCTTCCCAATGTCCCATCTAACCCTGCCCTCTGGCAGTTTGAAGCCATTCCCCTGGCCAGCCCCACTCACCCCCACTGGCCCCTGTGACCAGCCCCAGCTCCCCCCAGTCATGGCCAGCCCCACTCACCCCCGCTGGCCGCCGTGGCCAGCCCCAGCTCACCCCAGTCATGACCAGCCCCACTCACCCCCGCTGGCCCCCGTGACCAGCCCCAGCTCCCCCTAGGTGTGACCAGCCCCACTCACCCCCACTAGCCCCAGGTGTGACCAGCCCCACTCACCGCCGCTGGCCGCCGTCAGCTCCGTGCGCCGCACGAAGCCCAGGTAGCCCGTGCGAGCCCACAGCGTCTGCGCGGCGTCGCCGAAGCTCAGGCGGGTGTTGAAGTGGTCGGCCTGCAGCGTCTCGTTGTCGTAGATGGTGTAGTAACCACTGGCCGTGTGGGGACTGTTCACCCAAATCTGTGCAGGGGGAGGGAAAGGGTCAGATCCAACCCTGCCCACCTGGAGCATCTGCCCAGGGGTCACGGGGAGTGGGTAAAGGAACTGTAACGACAAGGTTCTGCTTTTATCTGGGATTTTTCAGGTCACAAAAATCATCTTCCTTCAGCTCGAATTTTTAAATATCCTGTGGAATCGTAAAAATGCATCTTGAGGTCTGCTCTTGCAGTAACTGCAGCTGAGGATTCGCCGAAGAAATAAACTGTGGGTTTTAAACATKTCAAGTCCAAAACTGGATAATAATYCATCAACACAGATCAATAYACTGGTRTGTAATCGAGGTAAGGAAAGYCAAATATAAATGATATTGTTTGGGAGCCAGCTTGCAAGATTTAGGGTGGAACGAGTTTCTTTTTGAGTGGGTTTTCCTTAAACTTGACAAATTCTGAACGCTCCAGCAATAGTTCAGCCTAAAAGGTTTGGATCACAGCTTCAAACTGTCCCCCAGCAGAGAAAAGGCCCCCAAGGAGCAAAACCTGCACTTACCTCACCAAGGTGAGAATCTCCCAGAGGCCCTTTTGTCTCTGGATTGACAATGACCACTTTGACTCCAGGCAGAATCTGAGGAGCACAAGAAGGAATTTGTAATCAAACACATGTTCAGGGCAGGATTCCACCCATGGACATCACAAACAGGGACAGAACAGGCCAGGACAGGCACAGCAAAGTGAGATCAGGGTAGGGATGAATTCCATGACTCCAGGGCCACACAGATAAGGCATTCTGAGCCTGTAGTTGTTGCTAGGCCCTGATTTTGAAGAATTCAGCTTAAAAACTACTGGGAAACCTCTTTGTGTTAATCCATGAGGGAGTAAGAGCAAGAGTGAATCCCAAATCCGGGCTGATTCCAAGGATACCAAATCCCACACTTCTGACACGGTTCATTTACTGCAAACAGGACCAATTCTCCCAACAAAACCCACTCCTCAATCCATGGGTGATTCTTTTTAAATCCAATTCCCTTTCCAGAGGGACAGTGTAAGCAAGTGCCACCCCCTCCCACACCACAGGAATGTCCTTCCCAGTTTGGGCTGGGGGCAGTGGGGAAATGTGGAATTACCTTCCCAGACTCAGAAAGCAGCAGGCTCTGCGGAGCTCCTCGTTCCACCAGCCTGACCCTGAGGGTACASAAACCATGGTCAGGGAAAACAGAGCTGAAGTGTCAGGTGTGGTGTGAAAATTCAGCACCACTGCAGGATTTGATTTGATTAATAAATTGGTTTCAGTGAACTTACAGTACCTGTCATGTCTCAAGGATTTCAGGTCTACGTACACCGTCGTGGGATCAGGCCCAGATGTTCCCTGAGGAGTTAAAATTTAGAGCAGTCAGGATAACTTCTACCTAAAATCAGACACATTTCTGGGGGTTCCTGACAGAATTCCTGCTCGTGATCCCTTTGCAGCTGCACTAAGGGAAACCTTTTGGAAAGCAGTGGGAAGGAGCCTTGGGGAGGGGAGAGACACCCCAAGCCCTCTCAGCCACCAGCCTGGAGCAAGCAGGCACTGTTTACTGGGAATAAACAGCTCTAATTCGTGTTGCACTTGTTTGGAGCATCTGTGACACGATTTGGCAGCTGGAAACGAGAGAAGCTGCTTAAATCTCGTGCCAGCTGYTCTCCACGGGGCAGATGTTGGGAATAAAACCCAGCCTGGGATCTGAACTCTGCTGCCAGGGACAAGGAGGGGCCCTGGGGAGTGTTACCTGTAAACAGATGGCCACGTTGACCCGAGAGCCAAAGGTGGTGCTCACGGCTCGGGATGAGAGCCCAATGTCCTTGAAGAGTTTGGAGAAGGAATGGGTGAGGGAAACGCGCGGCCGCTCCTCTGCCACCACCACACAGGTCCGGACACAAGACAGGTTAATGCCTCGGGCCTGAGCAACACACAGCAAAGGGCTGTTCAGCTGTCCCCTCTCAACAAAYTCCATTTGCTTCTTAGCCCTTGAAACTGCTCAGGAAATGCAGGACAAATCCTGTCCTCGTGCTCCAAGTCACCTCCCCTTTTCTGATTCTGTTTGTAACTCCAAACTGTGTCTGAGCAGAGCTTGGAAATGCAGCCAGAGCAGGACATGCAGTGCCTGTGCTCCCTCCTCTGCCCCAGCTGAGATTACACCTCTGAGTCMCTGTTGTACAGATGGGAACCAAACCAGGCAGAGGAAAGTCTTTACCAGCACTGGGACCCGAATCTGTGATTATCTCTGTGGGGAATGCCCTGAGCAGCACCAGGCTGGAACTGTCAYCTGGTGACACAGCCCAGGCACTGCAGAGCTCTGGGCACCCAGAGAATGAGCCTGAGCTTTGATCTSACAGAGCCACTCTCCAGGAAAGCCCAGGGAAAGAGCCCCCTCAGGCACAGCACGGAGCTGTTTTTCCTTTCTCTCATCTCCAAGGAGAACCCCCCTCCATTGAGAGCTCTCCTGCCATGTGCTTTCCATCATGTGCTGGTGTGAGCCTCCACTGCAGACTGTTACATAAGGAATGTGCTGCAGAGCAGAGCTGGGATCCTCCCATTCCCTGCCAGGTGCTCCCTGCACTGCCAGAGCCCCCAGAGCTCCTGCCCACCCTCTCCTCTCTGCAGTTTTTGGGGTTTGCTTTTGCAGCATCTCTGCCCTGGAGACTCGTGCAACAGGAAAATTTGTATTTAACCATCTTATCAYTTTGCTTTAGTACCAGAGTCTCCTTAATTTATGTAACGTAACACTCAGGAAACATTTCTTACCTTTAACATTTCAACTTGGTTTCCAAGTCCCTTTGTACACAGTTCCATGACTGAATAGGAACAGAAAGTGTCCCTTATTTTATACTGGCTGACAGTAGATAACCAGAGAAAAAGATTGGATTCCAGCTCCATAGGAGGAATTAAAATTGACTGATGTCCAGAATACACACTGTGAAGAACATTCAGAGASAAAACCTTTTAGTGCAGCTTGTATTGTCTTTCAATTATTATTTACTGTATTTGCACACTACATTCCTGTTAGTTCAAAACAGGTTGTGGGACTGCAGCTGAGGCAAACTGGGACAGCAGCATTTTAAAAATGCAACTTACTGTACAGGAATAACAATTTATCCACACACAAACACACACTGACAGTGAGGGAAGAGAACTGGCTCAACCTCACACAGAACAAAACCTCCCTTATTGCAACACGTAATCAAGGAAGAAAGGGAAGAGAAACATTCTGAAGCCAGGAATATTTGGCAGCACAAACACACAAAATCAAGATGGGATAACATCTTGCTAATCTGCAGCAAAAGGGAACATGCTGCTGTCAGATCCAAGACAAATTCCCCCCATACTGTAAATGAGTTGTAATTGTAATGTCAATGTGTCTGTAATTACASCCAGGAAGGACATTTCTACCCAGCCAGGAGCTCACCTGCCCCTTTCCCCAGCCAGTCCTACCTGCAAAGGCACCAGAGCACAAATCCCAGGCCGCAGTAGGGGTCCAGACAAATGGCAATCTGCCGTGAGGAGTAGAGCTCACACTGGAGCTTGATGGCCCTGCACAGACCACTGACAGCAGCGTGGGACATCTGCAACACAGGGGACACTGCTGGCACTTTTTCATTCCAGGAACCCCCAGGGATCCCCAGGAACCAGCCAGGAACCAGCCAGGGACCCCCAGAGACCCCAGGAACCTCCAGGGACCAGCCAGGAACCCCCAGGAACCCCCAGGAACCAGCCAGGGACCCCCAGGGACCATCCAGGGACCCCCAGGAACCTCCAGGGACCCCCAGGAACCAGCCAGGAACCAGCCAGGAACCCCCAGGGACC
>NW_026624030.1:10156-11928 GCF_030028575.1 Malurus melanocephalus
AACCCCCAGGGACCAGCCAGGAACCCCCAGGGACCCCCAGGGACCCCCAGGAACCAGCCAGGAACCCCCAGGGACCCCCACCCCCAGGGACAGCAAAGGCACTGATGGAGGGATGCTCTGGAGGCAAACCATGGCTGGGTTCCTGAGCTCCCCAAAAAAACAGAGACTGCAGAGCTCTGATCCCAACAGTGACACMAACAGCTCAACTGAGGCTGTTTGAGTTCCACCTCAACACGAGCAAGAACTTCTTTCCATAGAGATGGCAGAGCCCTGGACAGCTGCCCAGGTGGTGATGGAATCTTCCTCTCTGGAGACATTCCAAACCCATCTGGACATGTTCCTGTGTCACCAGGTGATCCTGGGGATCTCCACAGGTCCCTTCCAACCCCAACTATGCTGTYATTCCAACTCCAAACACTRACAACACTCCAAGCCTTTCCTTTTTAATTCCTTATCCTCCTTTTTTTCCAGCTGCACTCCTACACTTTGCTGCTCTCCCAAGGARCTCTCCAGTGGGAGGCAGCAGCAGAACTCCTGATCCCACTGGGGAGAGCCGTTCTCCTCCACAGCAGAACTAACTCAGGGAACTGAAATCCACAGCTTTGGTAAAGAAAATCAGGGTCTGTGTTTAAGCTGCAGGTTGGAGGTGGAGRTCAAGGGGAGGTGGCTCAGAGGATCAGGCAAATACAAGACACAAATTTCCATCTTCTAAGCCATTACTATACCTTTACTCCTGTGAGCATGCCTGTTGTGGAAACACTAAAATCTAGATATGCCAACATTTCAGGTGTGGGTGGTTTATAGATCTGGGCCAGCCGCTTCCTGGGCAAGTCATCTGTGCAAGAGAGGAACAAACGGGTTAATTTTGGTTGTTCAGCTGGGATTGGACAGGAGAACATCGATTTCAAAGCACAAGAGATGCAGGGAAAAGCTTTCTATTCATTCTCTTCCCAGAAGAGACACACTAGTGTATGGCAAGACTCTTGCCAAAGTTCTCAGAGAGAAAATGATTTATTTTCTGACGGGAAAAGGGAGAAGGGACCAACTCAGCTTTGTCTTGAGCAGATTAAAGCTGTCTCCAGCAATCATTACAATCATTTCCCATGCACAGCTCAATTCAGAAGAGTTCTCAGTGAACGAGGGCACATCTTGGACAGTTTTGGTAAATATTCAAACAGATTTTCAATCACTCAATGCAAGGAAGTCACTGATCACCCCTCCAGAGCCTGGAGGAGCCTCTTGGCGCAGGGAGCTCACCGGTGTCGATGATGGTTGGCCAGGTTTTCACATCCACAGCACCAGCTGCCTCTCTGGACTTGAGCAGCCTCATCAAGGTCTGCGTTGTGAGGATGCAGGCGGCTTTGCTGACCTGGAAAGGTGAGCACTCACTGAAACCAAGAGACAGGAGCACACCCCAGCAGCACTGGTACTGCAGGAGCTGATGATCACAGGCTGTTTTATCATCAGTTATTTCAGCAAACCTCAGTCCTTTCCTCTGGCTTTTGCACACTCTGCTTTCCCTTCACAAACCCCACAGTACAGCCCAGACCTTGCCAGAATGTCTGGAGCAGGTGAGAAGGTGACACAGCAAGAGCTCTGTCACCTCTGGAGCCCACGTGACACCTGTGCCATCCATGAAGCCCACGTGACACCTGTACCACCCCTGGAGCCCACGTGACACCTCTGTCACCCCTGGAGCCCATGTGACACCTGTGCCACCCCTGGAGCCCACGTGACACCTGTGCCACCCCTGGAGCCCACGTGACACCTGT
>NW_026624030.1:11985-16417 GCF_030028575.1 Malurus melanocephalus
GCAGGAGCTGATGATCACAGGCTGTTTTATCATCTGCAGCCAGTTATTTCAGCAAACCTCAATCCCTTCCTCTGGCTTTTGCACACTCTGATTTCCCTTCACGAACCCCCTGGTGCAGCCCAGACCTTGCCAGAACGTCTGGAGCAGGTGAGAAGGTGACACAGCAAGAGCCAGCTTTTCTGTCCTGGTCACCTGGGAAGTGACTGAATGGCAGGATTTGGACCTGCCCAGCAATGAGGAGCATCAAAGTGAAATTTTGGGTGGCAACATCACGTTGGTGTTGTCAGAAAGCACCTGCACTCTGTCTGTGAGGAGAGGGGGCTCTCTCTGGCAATTTATGAATGAGAACCTTAAGCTCCAAGATGGGCCTTGACCCCTCTCACACAGACAGCACGAGGCCGGTCACCTGTGTCACCCCTGGAGCAGTGACACTGACCATGCTCAGTGTGACACCTGTGTCACCCATGCAGCACGAGGCTGGAGCAGTGACACTCTGACCACAGTCAGTGTGACACCTGTGCCACCCCTGGAGCCCATGTGACACCTGTGCCACCCCTGGAGCCCACATGACACATGTGCCACCCCTGGAGCCCATGTGACACCTGTGCCACCCCTGGAGCCCACGTGACACCTGTGCCACCCCTGGAGCCCACATGACACCTGTGTCACCCCTGGAGACCATGTGACACCCTTGTCACCTTTGAAGCCCATGTGACACATGTGCCATCCATGGAGCCCACGTGACACCTGTGCCACCCCTGGAGCCCACATGACACCTGTGCCACCCCTGGAGCCCATGTGACACCTCTGTCACCTCTGGAGCCCATGTGACACCCGTGTCACCCCTGGAGCCCATGTGACACCTCTGTCACCCCTGGAGCCCATGCCCAGCCCCTCACTCACCTCCACGATCATCCTCACGGTGGGCAGGGTGGCCACCAGGCTCTGGGCGTGGGGTGGCCGCACGGTGACAGGGACACAGCCCGAGTACAGGCAGCCATAGAAAGCCGTGATGAGCTCGATGCCTGCAGGGACACCAGAGCTGCACAGGGGAACCCTGGCCATGGCCACCCCAGCACTGGCCACCAACACTGGCCACCCCAGCACTTGCCACCAGCATAAACCACCCCAGCACTGGCCACCAACACTGGCCACCCCAGCACTGGCCATCAGAACTGGCCATCAGAACTGGCCACCAGCACTGGTCACCCCAGCACTGGCCACCAGAACTGGCCACCCCAGAACTGACCACCCCAGCACTGGCCACCCCAGCAGGGCACTGGCATCCCCAGCATCGCTCCCGTGGCAGAACAGGGACATTTCACAGGACAGGTGGGCAACAGCAGCAGCCCAAGGGCAGCACAAGGAAGCTGAGAACGTTTGGGATAGGGGATGGGGAAGGTAATGGAAGAACACAGGAAACCATCCCCATCAAACAGGAAAAGAACATCCCAAGTGTCACACGACTCAAAACTCAGTCAGACACACCAGTGAGTGCCTCTCATGGCACTGAGCATCCTTCCTGTATTTCCACATCCCAGGGAGATCCCAAAGAAAGCCCAGGCTGCATTTCCCCGTGGCACTGAGCATCCTTCCTGTATTTCCACATCCCAGTAGATCCCAAAGAAAGCCCAGGCTGCATTTCCCCGTGCACTCACTCACCAGGAGGATAAAGAAGCACCACGTTGTCTCCTGCATTGAGATGGCCTTTGTCACACAGCACCGACGCGATTCTCTCAGCCTTTTTGTGCAGCTGAAGGCAGGTGGCTGTGCACACAGTGGTTCCCTGGAATGGAGACAGAAATGCTCAAACAGGGGCTGGCACAGCACAAAGTGGCTGCAGTGAAATGAGCCCAAGCTGCTGGCTAGCAGGAGCCTAGAGCTACGAGTTATCTCTACCTAAAGGCTGCTGGCACCCCGTGAGCCACTCATCCACTACGGCATCAAAGGCTAGAGATGGAGTTAGATCTGCTCTAGAAAATTCTACCTTCCAGGGAGTCACTTCAGCTCTTCTTGCACCAGAACCTTGCCAGAATATACCCAAGGGATACACCATTAACTGATACAGGAACCAGTGGGACCTACAAACACGCTCAGTTTTAAAATGAAGCGTCGAACCGTGACAGTCATTTACTGAAGGGGGTCAAAGAAGTTTTACGTGACAAATCTATGGGCAAAACCTGACACAGAGGCTAAAGAGAGACACTGCAGAGGGGAAAAGATTTTACAGACAGTCTCCAACTGGCCCTGGATAACATGTGGACCTTAAAACCCAACAGCTCGGYGCTGACTGTACCTTGGCATTCAATAAAAGGAAGAGTGGGTGGTCAGGAGTCGCTTGAGCTCTCCACTGCAACACCTCTGTCAGGAACTGGTGCTGGAAGAAACAGGCAGGGACTCAACACCTCCTTCAGTGCTTCCCCAGCTGCAGGGGAAACTCCTTCCCATTCTCCAGCWGTCACAAACCCTGATTTACCTTTTTAACTAAATCGTTGTCTTCTATTTGACCCAGATCTCTCCCAGAGGCTTGAGCGATTCTCTTTCCAGCAACCAGGTTCCCCACCATCACAGAGGCAGGGCCCACGCCTGTGGAGAGACATCAGCACTTTGGGAAGGAGCAGAGCAAAGGCACAGAGAGTTCTCTGCACAATCTCACTGCTCCCAGGCATGGATGCAAAGGGAGAGAGAATAAAGCATGAATAAAGCCTGGCTGATGGAGTTCAGCAGGCATTGCTGGTCTCTATTCACCAGCAGGGAGAATCCCAGCAAGTTCCAAAGGTTGGAATCCACATTCCTGACTAACACATGCAAAGAGAGGCCTGGAACACTCCCCAGCCACAGGGCATGGGACAGGCTCTGGTCCCCAGCAGGTGGGACAGGAGCAGRGACAYCASYRGGGACAYCAGCAGGGACATCACCAGGGTCCCCAKAGCTGAGGCACCGAGCCCCAGTTTACCAACATCAAACAGAGCTCAGGTTACCTGGCTGTTTCTGCCTGGGCTTTGGCAAGTTTGTCACACACGTGTGTGGGCACATGAGGATGTTGCAGGGGTGCAGAGAGCCCTCCAGAAAGTGCTGTTTGGTTTGGGAGATGTGGATGCCTCCCAGAGGAGTTTTTGGCAACGTGTTGGCTGGCACCAGAGCAAGGCAGTAAACACCCACTTGGTGAATGCTGTCGATGGCCTGGAGGAAGGAGAGAGGGTCAGTGCAATTGCTGGCACTGCTGACTGCACTGAAACTCTGCAGTGCAAATCCCTGCACTGGAATGTGCTGGAGGAGCGASTCAATCACTGACATCCCCCTGCACCATCAGTGAGCCTGGAGTGCTGCGTACATCCCTCCCTTCACAGCCCATTTCATAGACACCAAATCCATTTTTAAATCTTTCATGACCAAAATCCCAAAATATCCGCGGCTGCCTGATGAATCACATGGTTCTGATCTCGGGATTGTATCCATCTGTCTGTGCTGAACCATCACACTCTGTTCCCTGCTGCCCGCCTCAGCATCCCAGCATCTGATCCATTATTCAGAGCACAGGTACTCCCTGATTTTCCACTCCAGCTCACACTTGACTCCCTGAATGTCATTCCTGGAATGACACACACGCAGTGCAGGCAGCTCTCAAAGGAAGCACTTGCTACTCATCCTTTTAGCAGCACACTCATTCAGCTGCTCTGGCCTTTCCCTGACCACTTGCTCCCTGCTGMAAAYGCATCTCCAAAGAAAAGGGTGGCTTTAAAGCCAARCTCTGAGCTCCACATGATCCAGACTAAAAGCAGAGCTCAAAGCTTGAGCACGGATCTGCTTTGCAGCTCTGAGAGGTGACTGCCAGACCCCTCTGCTCTCCCTTCATGGAATCCCAGACTGGTTGAGGAATTTCTTCCCAACATTCCACCTAAATTTCTCCTCTTTCACTTTGAAGCTGTGCCCCTTGTCCTGTCAGGACACAACACAACAGCTTGGACACAGCAGATGTGCCCAGCCTGCAACTCTGCACAAACCCCGTGTGCCAAGAGGGACACAAAGCTTCAAAGATGGTGATACCTCCCTCCCTGTGCTCTGTCCATCCCTGTGCTCTGTCCCTCCCTGTGCTCTGTCCATCCCTGTGCTCTGTCCATCCCTGTGCTCTGTCCATCCCTGTGCTCTGTCCATCCCTGTGCTCTGTCCATCCCCGTGCTCTGTCCATCCCTGTGCTCTGTCCATCCCCGTGCTCTGTCCCTCCCTGTGCTCTGTCCCTCCCTGTGCTCTGTCCATCCCTGTGCTCTGTCCATCCCTTTTCTCTGTCCCTCCCTCCATCCCCGTGCTCTGTCCCCATCTGTGCCCCCTCCATCCCTGTGCTCTGTCCTCCCTGTGCTCTGTCCCACTCTGTGCTCCCTCCCTCCATCCTGTGCTCCCTCTGTCCATCCCCGTGCTCTCTCCATCCCTGTGC